>NC_048595.1:421024001-421224104 GCF_003668045.3 Cricetulus griseus
AGTAGTCTGGGTTGACATCCATGCTCCCTTAGTGCTTGTAGGGTATCTATCCAAGACCTTCTGGCTTTCAAAGTTTCCATTGAGAAGTCGGGTGTGATTCTAATTGGTTTGCCTTTATATGTTACTTGGCCTTTTTCCTTTGCTGTTCTTAATATTTTCTCTTTATTCTGTAGATTTTGAGTTTTGATTATTATGTGTCGGGGGGACTTCTTTTTGTGGTCCAGTCTGTTTGGTGTCCTGTAAGCTTCTTGTACTTTCATAGGCATATCTTTCTGTAGGTTGGGGAAGTTTTCTTCTATGATTTTGTTGAATATGTTTTCTGTACCTTTGAGCAGTGTTTCTTCACCTTCTTCTACACCTATTATTCTTAGGTTTGGTCTTTTCACGGTGTCCCATATTTCCTGGATATTTTGTGTTAGGATTTGTTGGACTTGAGGTTTTCTTTGGTTGATGAATGTATATCCTCTAGCGAGTCTTCAATAGCTGAGATTCTCTCTTCTGTCTCTTGGATTCTATTAGTTATTCTCACGTTTTTATTTCCTGATCGTTTATCCAGTCTTTCCATTTCCAGCATCGCCTCATTCTGTGTTTTCTTTATTGTGTCTAATTCAGGTTTCATGCTTTGAACTGTTTCAAGAGCTTCCTTCATTGTTTGGTTGTTTTATCTTGGGTTTCTTTAGATTCTTTAAGAGATTTGTATATTTCTTGAGTTTTTTGGTTTGTCTTTTCCTCCAATTCATGTAATTTTTTGCCTGCTTTTTCTTCTATTTCTTTAAGGGATTTTCTTGTTTCCTCTTTGAAGGTCTCTATCATCTTGCTGAGATAATTTTTGAGGTCCCTCTCTTCTTCATGCACTATGCTGGGCTTTCCAGGTCTTGCTGGAGTGGGGTCCCTAGATTCTGGTGGTGTCATATTGGTCTTTCTGTTGTTGAGCGAGTTCTTATTCTTCTTCCCATATCTTTTTCCAGTGAGTGCAGGTGGGGTCTCTCTTGTTACACAGTATTGTGTGTGGGCCAGGAATTCAATGTCTGAAGCTCTGGATGGTCTTGCCTCTCCTGGTAGTCTCCTCACTCTAAAGGAGTTAGGCCTCCATAGGAATCCGGTGTGTGAGGTTGGGACAGGAAGTAAGAGTGGGGTGTTTCCAGGTTCTGGGGGTTCTTCACTGACTGGGCAGGTCTACCCCAAGCAGGAGCAGGCCTGGGGAGATCGGGGTGGATGGGGGTTTGAAAGGGAGTCAGTTAATAGCTGTGGATCACTCACCTCCTGGCAGATCGATCTGCGGGAAGGGAAGGAAGAGTGGCCTGTACCCACATTCAGGGAGCTCCTTCCTGCCTGGGCGTGTCTCTTTCAAGCAGGGACAAGCCTGGGGGGATCTAGGTGAATGGCACTTTGGACAGGAGTTGGGTAAAAGCAGGGGGTCACTCACCTAGTTGCTGATGGGTAGGCGGAAAGGGAAGGAGGACTGGCTGTAACCGGATTCAGGGAGCTCCTCCCTGCCTGGGCTTGTCTCATTCAAGCAAGGACAAGTCTGGGGAGATCTGGGTGAATGGCACTTTGGACAGGAGTTGGGTAAAAGCAGGGGGTCACTCACCTAGTTGCTGATGGGTAGGCGGAAAGGGCGTCTTTACTTTTTCTTATAGAAGCTGTCTCTTTTGCTAATATTACTTACATCCATTTGACTTAATAAAAGTATGCTTCAATAACAAAGATTTATTTCACTCTGTTTAGACAAAAAAGACTGAACTCTTGTCTTCTTAAAAAGTCTAGATGTTGTACAGTGATTGGAAGTTGCTGGTATTTGAGTGGTAAATGAGTCTAATTGTAAAGAATGGACATCTATCACTAATACCAGGCTACAGATTGACAAGACTGCCTGACCCTGTGTACTTTCTGCTCCATGCTTTGCCTTTTTCCTGCTTCTAAAGAATACCACAGCTACTGTCAGTACACCAAAGACATGGCATAGGAAGTTAGTTTCTCTGTTTCTTTTCCCTTTGATGGACATACCAAAATAAATTCCTTCCTTTCTTATCTGGTACCCATTTTTTTCTGGTATTTTTTGAGACAAATATTTTGTGCCTCCAAGATAGGACTGCAGTGACTAAGCACAGTCAGTTTTAGTTAGGATATTTTCATGATTCCTAAAACAGACCTCACAAATATTAGCAATTTGTGTTTTCCCCCCAATGTCCCCAGCTTTATCAACACCTATTAATAAACCACTAACTATTTTTCTCTTTTTAAACAGAATTTGTGGCCTTTTGTGATTATTTTCTTTTATTTAGTATTATGTGTTAAGGTTCATTCGTATTTGATCATCTCTCTATTCTTTATTATTTATATTGCCAAATGATATTCCACTCTAAGAACATACTTCTTTTTATCTTTTTATAATGTACCTTTTTATACCTTTTTATACATGTACCTTTTTATCTTTTTATATATGTACCTTTTGATGGCCATTTGGGCTTCTATTTTTTGATTATTATTAATAATATTATGGATTTTAAAAAGTTACATTTATTTATTTATTGAAACACGAGACATGTAGGACAGATGTGTCTCATACTCTTCAAAGTGGCTCAAGATGACTCAAACTCTTGGTTGTCTAAGCTCTACCTACTGGAGAGCTGGAAAGATAGGTGTGGACCACTGCATTCCACTAATGCAGTAAACTGATTGAACTGGGGGCTTCCTGCAAGCACACTACTCACCGAGTTAACAGCCTCAGCTCCAGGTGTCTGTTCTGTTCTTTGACAGTTCTATCTCTGTATTTAGTGAACTTCAGTTCTTTTGACCCTCCCCTTCCATTTTCTTATTTTATCTGCCCTCCACCTACTAAAAGACGTCTTCCCAACTACCTTCTTCCTAATTTCTTGTCTTTGTTGTGTGTGTAAGGCACTGAGATTCAAAAGGGCTGCCTTCATGAGCATGGGTGAGAGGCTATCTACTAAAACATGGGCAACTCATCATTGGTTACATGAAAGAGGAAACAGACATTTCTTCCCACACCATCATCCAATGTCAATAGTCAGGGAGTGTAGGACTTTGTGAGTCCTTTTCCCTTCTGTGATGAAATGTCGTCAGGCCCAATCATATTCAAATATTGCATAGGTAACCAAAACTGCCATGACTTCACAAGTCCAGAATTTTTTATGTCCAGAAGATACCCTTCTCAGAATTCTTCCCCAAGATCTGTGTCTTATATTTGTTTTTACCCCCTCTTCCACCTTGTTATCATATCCTTGGAGGAAGTGAGGTGGTGATGGCAGTGATATTATTTTGTAGGGGGGATTTTTTCGTTTTGGGGGAAATATACATAGAGTAGAAGGACTGGTAAATTATATACCAACTCTTTGCTTAACCCATAAAGGAGTTAATATTTTTCAAAGCACCTCTATGTACCATTTGATACTCTTACCAGCTTTGATGGCTCCACCTCCAGATACTACCATCAAGCATCTCAAGAACACACTGTGGTTTTTACCATCGATAGTTGGGCTATTCTAATTAATGCTTATTTCCATCATTATGCTGCTTGACAGAGTGCAGCCTACCACAGTGCAGTCACCTTGTTATGACAATGGTTTTATCAAGGTCCTCGTAGACTGTCATTTTTACCATCTCTATTAAACTGTCTGTCTTTGATAATATTAGCCCAGCTCCTAGCCTCCACTAATTGCTGGCCAATCCATCTACTGTTTTGAGCAATGTCCTGAAGGATAAAGTGCCCCACTGTCTGATCCAATTGAACTTCAGTCTCTTTGTAGATGTGTTCTTTGAAGCTAGCTTTTGAGATTTGTCCTTAGCCCAGAAAGGATATTCTAAGATATCTCATTCTGAGCTCTATTAAACTCTGTCTAATCTGTGGTTTAGATCGTTGTTGGATGGAGATATCAGCCTCCTTCCAATCATTTTTGAGCCTTTCCTGCAATGCTGGGGAACAGAGACAGTGATGCAATTTGTGAGACCTCATGCCTCTTCCCTACACATGGGATGCTGCATGGAGTATTTCCTGTTTAGCCACAAAAACTTCTCACTTGCTTCTAAGTAACACGAGACAAGGGCATTGGGAATCCATTTTATTTTGATGATCCTGGAGTAGAGATCTTGGAGTAGAGAGAGAACTGATAGAACAAAGGAATCTCAAAGTGCTCAGCCACTTTTTGTGAAATAGTGTCTGCCACAAAGTGCTGCAGAAAGAGAGGTCCTGGTGGCTTGCTGTCCCAGCTGGGGTTCTTGACTGAGAGCTGGGTGTTCGTGTGTGTTGGGGCAGATCCTGTGCTTGCCTAGAATTCAGCTTTGCTCACATTGGCTGGGAGAAGATAGATAATAGCTCAAAACACTAAAATATCACCATTTGCAGCCAGATTTTTAAATTATGTCTGCAAGTGCTTTATGGCTTTAGAAACAGCCAGTGACTTTCGATGTTTCTATTTTCTCTTAAATTATCTTTGCCAGTCACAGTTGTTTCAGTGTGAGGCCATTCTGAAGTGCCTTTCTTGAGAAGAAAGTACGATCTTTGTACATGTCAGTTTGCTTAGGACAAGAAAGAAAAATCTAAGAATTACAAAAGAACAAGGTCAGAACACCCACGAAGGGTCAAAATCAATTTTTGTGACAGAAACCCAGCTTCAGTGGACTGTTACTGAAGTGTAAAAAGAAAAGGGAAATAACAAAACCAGCTATTCATTAGCTGAGTTGGTGGGCAGCTGAAGAGCCTCAGTTTGACGGGGGAGTCTAGACAGGGTCTCACACAGTGCAATATGGTAGGCATTTAGGGTAAGAATCTGTATTTCTGTCAGAACCTTGAAGGATGATGGTTCCTCTCTTAAGCTCCATGTGGTTGTTGCAGAACCATCTCTGTTCTGCTGTGGAACCGAGGCCCCTTTCCACTGTTTGCTGCTGGATGGTACCTGCTCCCAACGGTTGTGCCTGCCACAGTTCCTTGTGACATAGGCTTCCCTCTCTACCCACTCATACCAGGGCTCTCACTTGAAGGCCTGCAGGAGCTTTCTCTCTCATGTATTCTTAGTCAGAGGCAGAGATCATGTAACATAATGGTATGAGTGTCATGGCATCTCCTTTGCTATATAAAGTGAGCAGCATGCCATCCCATCATCTCAGCCATAATCTGACATACTCACACAAATTCTAATACTGGAAGAGATGGGGTTGAGTAACTGTCAGGATACAGGTGTTTTACTCAGTTTCAAAATAGCCAGTGGTGGATTGCTGGTACAGCAATCCATTCAGGTAGAAGAGCCTGCTGGGTATTTTTCTTCCATGCCTCCCTGATGCTGAATCTCTTCTCTCAGGACAGTACCTCAATCTTGATGCATTTGCTCCATGGTCTCTGATAGGAATCATCACATCAAATTACAACATACATTATTTATCTTCCATTTCTACTTTACATTCTGGTAGCTTTTTTCCTCCAAGGAGCTTGGTACAACCTTAAAAAAAATTTAGTTCTATGTTCAGTCTTCAAAACAGTAGAAGTGAAACTTTGAGAGAGGGAAGGTGTGAAGAAGCAGGTTGGGTCAGTCAAAGGAAGATATGAGGTGACACCAGCCTGCAAGAAAAGAGGAGCCTAGGCACAAGAGAGCATCAAGGGGAAATGTACATATCTTGATACAGTCGTAAATCAAAGGAGAAACATTATCAGCCTGACTGCTTATTCAGATTTCTATTTTTAAATCTCCAGCTAATTAGCAAATGGAACGATAAAAAGAAGGGTTAAAAGTTTTCAGGACTCTTCCAGGCAGAGATACTTCTAAGATTAACACAAAGGGCTTCATGTTTCAGTCAGCAGTGACTCTAGCTAAAAGTTATCGAGCCACTTCATGACTTATCAGCCTGACACCAAAAGGGTATTACTCTTTTCCCGACTTCTAAAACTGTTGCTTCCTCTATCCACAAGGCTCCACCTTCAGTGCTGTGAGTATCTGTTGGCACAGAAGCTGCCGCTGCCGCCCTTGATTTCCAGGAGCTGATTGATGATGGGCTTTCTAAGCAGGCAGAAGTTACCAATAAAATTGACTCTAATGGGTGCTTGGGGTGTTGTTATTATACAGCTGTAGACAATAAGCCAAGAGAGGAACAGCTGATGAACATCTCAAGATCAAGATAAGAGGCGGTGCTTGGAGCTACAGTTTAGTAGAAATTACAGAGTATTTATAGTGTTTATTGTATTTGTGGGGCATTAGTTGAACTGGCAAGAGGGTAGTATTAAGGAAGCCTTGGATCTAGAGCTTACAAAATGTTAAGTATGTTGAAGTCCACTGACTGCAGCCCGTCTTCTAACTTGCCTGTATCAGTCACTGACATGGGAGTGGCTTACAAAGCTGGAAATGTGCTCACACAGACACCTACTTATCTTTTTTGTTGATCCCCCCCCCCCCGGACTTTTAGAATGAACTTCCAGGGCAGGCAAAATGACTCAGCATGTAAAGGCACTCACCTCTAAGCCTGATACCTGATTTTAATTCTCAGAACACACTTGATGAAAGGAGAAAACTGACTCCCACAAGTTGTCCTCTGAACTCCATACATGAGACATATCATGATCCTCCCCCATCTCCAAATAATAAAATGGAAAAAACCTAAACATATAAAATGAACAAACATGCAAAGCCTTTTTTGAACTACCAACACATCAGTATCTCTCCCTTACCCACAATTGAAGAAACAATTGAGGAAGACATCCATCCAGACATCAAGTCTGAATGTTCCTGTGCATGTAAGCACTCATGCATATATGAAGGTCATCAGTTGGATTTCATGGAACCACCACATATTTTTTTACTTAGTTTCTTTATTGAGGTGGCATTTCTATTAATAACAAGAAGGCAAGATTTATTTAGCCAGGTATTTGCTAAGCACTAACTAGATATTAATTCTTGCTGAGGTGTTTTTTTGGTAAAGACTCTTGATATCCTCATTTTTGCAACAAGGTCCAGAGAAGCTAAATGAATTGATATGTAGCTGGTGTTTACACCCTGAACCACCACACCACTTATCCAGATGGTAGATGTACATTTATCAGCTTTTAGGGTGGACAATATTTACCTGGGAAGCATTATTTTTAAAATGCCATTTCCCTGAATCCATTATCATAGTTTCTGTTTTAGTAGCCTGTGTTGGAGCTTTAAAAAAAACTATACTCTTAACCTTTGATTCTAAGGCAGGTGTCCTTTAGGCCACATTGAAAACCATGGACCCATATTACCATAAATAAAATTCCATTGTCCTCTTAGTTCTTCTTAGGTAAAATGCAAAGTGAAATTCTAAAGTAATTTTCTAGGTGAAAAAGTCATTTCTATATGCAGACTCATTTTCATTTCAATGCTGTCAACACTAGTATTAACTAGATCACCACTCAAGATAAAGAATTCCAGAATGCTATGTGCCCCAGGCTTGTACTTCTGTGGGCTCCTCACTCCACCCCATTCCAATTCCAGAAGCCAGTACTGTGATTTGTGTTCCATTGGCCAGTTTGACCTTCTGTCATGTGTTTGGCTCATTGCATATGCTCTCTTCATGTCCTCTGGGTTGCAGGCAGGAAGGAACCTTCGATGGATTTCTGACAGAATATATTTGGTTGATTCAATGGAAGGAAATGCAAGGCCTCTTCTAAAACAAGCTGCTGTTTGAATGTTTCCAATAAGTCCCTGTGCTGCAGTATGAGAAAGTAGGCTGAGTCTAACAGGCTTGCTTGAGGTTGATAGTGTGATGTCCCAGTGCACTGTACACGGCATCCTTTCTCATCCTCTTTGTTTTCCTTTGTATTTCTTACTAAAAATTACACCTCTTGTGAGAATGAGTGTGACAATATCCTTGCTTCCCACCTTCCTCTGCAGTTGTATTTGGTGAAGCCAAGATCGGATTCTCAGCAGGCCAATCTAACAGGATAATCAGCCTGCCCAGACTGACCCAATTAAGTTTAATTAGTTGTTTTTTTTTAATTTTTAAATTTCCTACCCAGGTGGGTTTTATGGCTTTTATTAAACAATGCAGAAGAGCTGAATCTTTGGAATTAGTTGGCCTCTGAGGTGCTCTTTGTCGGTAATAAAACTCGAGAAAATCTTCACGTCTCCATAAGGAAGCCAGACAATAGTGAAAAACATTTGGCTCTCCCTCTCTTGGGCTCTCTCCTTTATGTGGAAAGCATTCTTGTTTTGTTTTAAGAAGAACCAATCTTGGCTTTTATTCTCAGTCAAGACTGTATGACAGTACTCAACTTCCAAAATGGCAGAGTAGCTCTCCTCACTCAATGGACGCCATTTCAATGTTTTCTATCCTTTGGAATTTAGAAGGATGAGTTAAAATACAGGCTCTGAAGAGGGCTTCAAGGAAGTCATGAAGGATCTCTACTAGAAACAATTAAAATGAACCTATACGAATTCAATAGAGATGAGAGTCCTAGCAGGGGGAAACAAAACCAAAAAAACTATACTAATTGTCTTAGCTCATTTTTCTCTTCATAATGTACAAAATGCTACAGGCTAGGTAAAATGTTCTCTTCAGAAAGCTCTACATTTGCTCACAGTTCTGTTACAAGTGTAAAGGTTATAATCCAGGGCTTGCCTTCTTGCAGACAGAGTCTTGAGGTGGTACATATGGCAAGAGACAGTCAGAGAATGCATGTACCTGGTCACTTCCCTTATAAAGACACCCATGTTCAGCCCTGGGGTTCTACACCGATGTGACTTTAATCCTTTGCTTCACAAAGTTTGTGTGTCTAAATACCATAGTTGTGTTGAATCCCCAAGCTCTTATAATTTCATCCAATTTCAGAATTGGATGAAACTCCAACAAGAGATTTAGAAAAGAAAACTACACTCCAAGAGTGGTAGCCATCTTTTAATAATGCAGCAAATAAGGACTGTTAAATTTACTGTGCTGAGATTATTTAATATTGAGCTGTTTTACATATAATTTTAGACATTGCATTTATTAGGTCCCAGGGCATTGGAAAGTTATTAATTTGTGCAGCTTTAAACAATACTCTGAAGTAATCATTAGCTTCCAAATGATGAACATCTAGTCCCCTAACCAAAGATCCCATGATTCTCCCCTTTGCCTTCTCCTTTCCCTGAACTTTTCTTGCTTTTATCTTTCTCCTTATTTTGTTCTGTCTTCTACTTCCTGTGTTTTCTCTCTTCCATCTCTCCTTTTTTCTTTCTCTCTCCTCTTCCATCTTCTTTCTCCTCATTTTCTTTATCTCTGGCTCTACTGCTCCCTGATACATTATCTCAGGCTCCTCAACCTTTTTCATACATGGAAGGTACCTGTGGATATTGTGGAAACAATGATTTTCTCATCTCTAAGCACTCAATTAAAGAGGTCTGTGTCGGGGCTTAAAATGTATATTTTTGACAAGTTCTCAGGTAATAATGGATTCTGCTGCACCAAGGACCACACTTTAAGAATCAGTTCCTTAACTGATGTGATGTCCAGGTTTCTTCTTCCAGAATTAAGTCAAAAGACTTTAGATAGAGTTTAGAATTTGTTTAGAAAATTGCCTGTATTGTCCCAGGTAATTTTTATTATCATTCCATGTGATGGAGCTTGGTTTTACCAATTCTCAGAAATGAATATTTGATAGCTTTTCTGATGCAATAATCTAATATTAATACTATCAATCAGAATTACTTTCAGAACAAAAAGAACCAAAGCTCCCCAATAGGGTCATCCCTGAGTTGTGTGTGTTGCAGGCATGATGAGTTATGGAGGCAAGAAATTAGAAAAGCCCAAGGGACTACAATGTTTTCACCTGATTTAAACAACTTCTAATTTTATGTCCAATACAATTGCCTTTGGAGCCTGTTCTCTGCTTCTGCTATCTCTTGCACTATTAAGCTGTTTCCCCAGATACATATTAAATGTGATTTAGTTACCTCATCTCTGGAAAGATATGAAAAGAATTAAAGGAATACTCTGCCATTTACTGGGAGATGATCAGTTGTCAGATGCCAAGGTTAAAAACGGACAGACTGAGGGCTAAGGCCAGGGACACATGGCTAGAAACACTTTTCCATCCTGCATTTTATAACACACTTGGCAGCATTAGATACCATGATGTAGATGCATGCTCTGTCTTGTACATTAGTTCCAGACCTTTCTGATGCCTCTCACACATCATCAGCAGCCCCTTCTCCTTGTCTCCTTTGCTGCATCATCTCCCCCAGTCTCTAAGTGTTGAAATGTTTCACAATGCTATACTCACATCTTTTTTCCATTTGCACTCAGTATCAATGGTATTACCCATGGATTTCTTGAAATCACAGCACAGTCCACATTTATGTAAGTAGTGCATCCATTCCTCTTAACTCCTACATCCAACTGCCAACATAATGTCTAATTGTCCTCTCTTTCTACCTATGTTCTTAAACCACAATATTGGTCATCTACAAACTGTTTCTTGGCCAGACTTTTCCATCCAAGTAAACTATATTTCTCTTTCCCAGTTGCCCTAAAAATGATGGGTCATTCTAGTTCCCATTTAGCAATCCTGTGAGTGCAATCATCAAAAATATTTCTCATCACACTCACCTTCCTACAAGTGACATTGTTTCTCCCCTGGACTCTGAAATAGCTTCCTAACTATTTCTTCCTATCCGCATACAACTTCTACTGTTTGTGCACAAAGCACTTATAAAGCCCTGGTTTTATCATGTCTGTTTTTTTTTTGCCCAGAATCTTCCAATTCTGTCTCCATTGCACACTCATTACAATGACCAGAACAAGTCTTTTACTGGTTTCCTGGTTACACTTTGTTTCCTGGTTACACTTTGTTTCCAGTCACATACCATGCTGCTGTCTGCTTCTCTGCCCTCTGCTTCCATATCCTGTCTAACTTCCTGTTTGACCTCAGCCAGCCCTACCTTTGAAATGTATCATTCCAGACACCACACATTTCTTCCCTCTTCTCTTGCGTGTTTAGCTTGGGAAGATTTTTGTTGTTGTTTGTAAAATATCCTTTGCTGTCTTTGATACCTCACTTAACACAATTCTGGTCAATTTTCTTCTTCTTCTGTGTCCTTTAAAAAGGTGAGTGTTTCCTAAGAGTAGAAGCTGGGCAGAGTTGCTATTAGAAGCTCATATCATGGCAGGCATCTTTCTATCTCTTTGCTGTGGTTAGGCTGGTGTATCCAAAAGGCCAATGCATTGAAGGCTTTGTTTCCCCAGCCTGTGCCTCTGTTATGAGATGGCAGAACCTTTGGGAGGTGGGGCTTATTGGGAATGCATCCTCTGGTTCTTTCTTCTTTCTCTTGATTTCTGATCCTGAGGTCAAAGGGCTTCCTATTCCACATACCCACCATAATGTTCTGTGCTACAAAAGGCTCAAATCAATGGAGCCAATTGGGTGTGGACCTAAAACCCCAAAACCATGCACTAAGACATATCTTTCCTCTTCATAAGTACATTTATCCCAGGTGTTTGTTATGGTAATTGAAAGCTGGCTAGGACATTTTATATACTTGTCTGTCTACCTCTTTTTCTATGTATTTTTCTCATTCTCTTGTACTGTAGGGGGTGTCTGTATGTGATTACAAAAGTGGAGAGACTGTAAACAATGTCTTACTTCGCTATTCAATCAGCAACACAGTAAGTAGGATCCATATGCATACTCCCTCTGAAAAGGACAATGACTGGTATAACTTTGAGTTTGTGCTTCTTCCAGACCTGGTACCTTGTTGGGGAAGAAGCTGTAGCAGGCCAGGTCTGAGTC
Source organism: Cricetulus griseus (assembly GCF_003668045.3). NCBI lineage: Eukaryota > Metazoa > Chordata > Mammalia > Rodentia > Cricetidae > Cricetulus > Cricetulus griseus. Next base: position 421,035,739 of record NC_048595.1, read on the forward strand.
AAGTGTCTACTTGCTGGGGTCAGTTGGTGGTTACATGTGAAATGTTTAGGTTTAGATGTAGATACCTTATCATAGCTGTGACTCTAACTGATGGAGGAAGCCAGGAGAACTGTGACTCCAAAGAATTATTAAGGGTTCAGTTTTAGTCCTGTCTTGGTATAGTGACATATGATGGCTCCTTTCTCAAGATAATTTAGAATCCAACACTGCTTCTCTAGCTCTGATGTCCATATGTGAATATCTGGAGAGAAATGTCATAGGCAAGAAGGCAAAGAACCTTTACTAAAGTCAATCTGATCCCAGAGGATGTCTCATGAGGCTTTGTCTCATCAGCTCATACTCAGGCACAGGACTGTTACAAAAGCCCGAAAAACAGCTTTAGCTCTGGTTCTCTGTTTGAAACAATATTATGACAATAGTGACAATAAACCTTTTGGAAGGACCAGCAGTGTCTGCTATAGGAGTGTATCCGATAGCTAGTTCTATCATCTTTTGGGAGAGGGACAGTAACATCAATATGAAGGCCTGAAGACAGCCAGAAAAGCCCCCTCAATGATAAATATTATGGTATTCCTAAAATTCCATTTTTAGGTCTCATAGTAAATTGTGTTATCTTTTTTATTAAAAAGTTCCTGGACTGGACTGGAGAGATGGGAATTAAGAGCACTTGCTATTCTTGCAGAAGGCTTGAGTAGCTCACAACCATCTGTTATAACACAAATACTAAAAACCCAGTGACAGATATTGGGGTTTAAGCTGAAGAACAAAGAAGCAAAGCAGTCAACCACTTGCTCTTACCTCTAACTCAGACCTAAATGTGTGATCCTGTCTCCAGGAATCCTCAGAGTACAATCCAGACTTCACTACTCTCTACCAAACCTCAGAGTGCAACTACAAACTTCTGTGATCTCCTCAGTATGGCTGGAGACTAATTTTCACATGAGACCCTATGCTTCTTCCTTTTATACCTCTTAAATCCTGGGATTAAAGGTATGTGATCCCAAGTGCTGAGATTACTTTTGTGTGAGATTTGTTTTTCTTTTAGACTGGATCAATTTTGTATAGCTCAATGGGGCCTTGAACTAACAGAAATCAGTCTGCCTCTGTCTCCTGAGTCCTAGGATTAAAGGTGTGTATCACCACTGTCTGGACTTGTGACTGTCTTTGCATTCTGAAGCCTCAGGCAAGCTTTATTAAATCATAAATAATATATCACCACAGTCTATAACTCCTGTTTTGGGGGATTCACACACTATCTTTTGGAATCTGTGGGCTTACAAAGTGGTAAATAGATACACATGTAGGCAAAATACTTACATGTATAAAAAATTCCATGGATTTAACACATAATCTATATTGGTCTATATAAGAAAGATGAGAAAGTGAAACACATGCCCACTTTAATAGAAATTGACAATGAGCCACGTATGATCCCTTAATTTCTCGGACCAATAGTTAGCTTTACCTCTAGTGTAATAATTAGGTCATCTACAAGTGAAAAACACTATCAGGAATCTTTGGTCAATCTGATGAGTGATTGGTTACTGGGTATATGGTTTTCCACAAAGAAGGAAGAATGAACTAATATTTCTTTTTTTATATATAGCTTTTATTTTTAATTTTTTTTTACTGATTTTACATACCAACCACAGTTCCCCCTCCCTCTCCTCCTCCTGCTACCCCCACCTTCCCATACCCGCACCTATCCACTCCTCATAAAGGGTTATGCCTCCCATAGAGCATCAACAAAGCATGGCACATTCAGTTGATCATATTTAAGAGCCAAGCCTGACATCTTATTAAAGAATAGATATGTATTCTGAACTGAAACCTATTCATCAATAACAGAGCTCCAAAATTTTGGAAATCATTACTTGTCTTCTCTGTGAGTAGAATGCAGTCCAACCATTACCTAGGATATTCTGGCCCTTCTAATCACAGGATTAAGCTAGGTTCCCAAGTCTCCTCCTCCTGGAATTTCAATGTTTTGAGTAAATAAAGATGGAAAATGTTTACATCTCATTCTTGCAAGAAGTCTTCAGGGAACTGCTGGTGCCCTCTAGACCATGAACAGCTCTGATATCTACAAATTAGCAAGCCTGTTTTTTCTAGCCTTTTCTTGGTTCTGGAGAGCCTTCTAATGTATGGTCAGTGTTCACTCATTTTTCTTAATGTAGCTAAAGTTGACTGTTGCTTGTGCTAAAATAATGATACCATGCTGCAGAAGTGCTTGACTTCCACACTCTGGAAGCAGAATCTCTGTGCTGAATTTGTAAACTTTGCCCTAGGGGAAGGAGCTATTTCGTATCCTCTTCTCTAACTTTTCCTAGTGCTAACTAAAGTGTTCTCTTACTGCTAGAGAGTAGAGGAATGAACCACCCCAAATTCCTTAGCCAATTTTTAACTAATACTTAATCTTTTATTAATATCTATAGAACTTCATCCTGGGTGTCCCTGTAAGTTGAAGTTTAGACCATTTACATTAATATGAAAATAATTTTATCTGTCGGTATTAGACACATGTGGCAAATTGTAGGGTTTGTGTTTGCTCACACTTTAGTGATTCAGCAATGAAAAAGTCTACTCATCTTAAGGTTTCTAGATTTAATCTATTGGTGCTTTTGCAATTTTTCTCATTCAGGTAGACAATACAGCCCAAGCATTGCCTTTCTAGTCAATTGCTTGGGATGCATCCCACAAATACTGAAAAACAGAAACTAAGCCATTGGGGAACATTTTGTTATAAAAATGTTTCAGTTGTGATTTTTCTGAATTGAAATCCATCCGCCAGAAGCTATTTCTGTATGAGAAATGTGGGAAAAATGTTCCTGTCCATTGACAGTATTCCCAGACATCTTGGCTCTTCTCTCCTCCTCTTTTCCTCCCTGACTAGCCCCAGCTCCTCCCTCCTCCCCTTTACTTTATACTCAACCATTCTATAGTTTCTGCTACTATTGTCTGTTAGTTCAGTTAGTTAGTTAGTTAGTTAGTTAGTTCAGTTTTGAGCTTTGACTGCTACTGTTTGGCTTTGAAATCTATTCATTTTATCCTCACATTACACTGTAAACATCTGACGTGCTTTCCTGGGAGCTAGGTATCATAGAGCCAAGAGATCTACCGGGCTTAAAACCATAGACTAATCTCTTGTTTTGTGGATGCAAACTGACATCCTAGGGGATGGGATAACATTTTAAACTGTTGCACAGAGGAACGAGCTTTCAAATTCTACTTGGCCTATCTCTATCCACATATTCTGTAAAACCATTTCTAGTAACCTGTTCATAGTTTAACTACCTCTGAGCATTCTTCTCATAAGAACTCCAAGAACAAGTCATCATTTCAGTCATTTGTCTTTTCTGGTCTTCTCCAGACATCATCTTCCCTCTTTGTGATCCCTTCAGATACTGAGAAACATCAACCAATGGCAGATGGTGACAGAATCTTGGTAACCAGCACCTTCCAAGGTCCTTAATATACAGATAGATTTGATAAAGTTGACGCAAATCATATTCAACAGAGTGAATTTTCTCACCAGTAATACAAGTTACAATGTAAATACCTTACGTAATAAGGCAACATAGTGATGGTCATCTTACAAATGCATAGACTTCAAAAGGAGTTTATGATGTCAATGAGTACTGGCTAATCATTTTCTTCCAAAAGAAATGAGGGATGCCCATACCTCAATTCATTAAGCACATTCCTAAATTTCACTATGATTATGTTTATTTTATCTACTTATTCCTGAATTAATGACTTCAGGATGAAGTATTGAATCACCTCTCTGAAACTTGGGTGGTGTCTGTTGACATCATTTTTCTCAAGCTGTGGTCACTGAGATGGATTCTGAAATGATAAAACCTGTTACATTTATGTTATAGTAAGATTACATTGAAGTATGCCACTTCTAATTATATCATAGGTCAATAAATAATACTTTTAAAAAACTAGGATGACATGGTACTTTGTTGCTCTTAAATATGATTAAATACAGGATGTTGAGAATCATAAAACATTAATAAGGCAAATTAATCAACACAGAAAGTATTGTCCACAGTAGCAACTGGTTAAAGATTATCAGCTGTGGGAACCCAGAACTGAAGATTTCCAGTGTTACTTCCCTCATGTTTTAAATAGAAAATTACAGTTTACAGTTGGTTCTTGGACACCTGTCTAAAGGTTATGCCTTATAACTTTCACAGGCAATCTGTAATGTCCTTCAACAAGAAGAAACATGCTTTTAAGAGGAGTGAGATATAGAGTGTTCTGAATAGAAACCAGGTGTGCAACTGTTAACTTAAGTATCTTGTCTTCTGCTCTATTTAATCCTTTCCCTGCCAGCTGTGAAATTATGGTAACAAAATCAACTGCCCCAGGCACAGGTTAAAAACCAAGTGTGGAAGGTGGCAGAGCTCAGACATCGTTATTTCACTCACCTATGTGGGTGAGATAAACTTTCACTGTACTGAATTATACATTTGGTGCCTGTTGCTTCAGCTGGTGGCTAGTCTACTAACCAAAAAGGTAAGGCATGCTTGAACTGCTCAGCGTTGTTGTTTATCCCTCTGTCTAGATGCCTAGACTAGCTCATCCCAATTCTCTTTGAGTCCTGGGTACGATGCACAGGTAGCTGGAACATATCTTCTTTATTCTTTGCATCTGCTCCAAATTAACACAGACATGCCACAAAGCTATTGCTTTCAGTGTAAAGCCATTCAAGGCCACGTTTGGCACATGCTGGTGTCCTATTAATCAATACTTTCTCCTAGGGATTAAGAATTTTAGGATTACAGTAAAACTTCAAAAGGCACACTATTCAAAGCAACCACCTGTTGGTTAATCTGTCAATGCCAGGATGTAACTATTCTATCTTATTGAAAATACATTTGATCCGTCATTTGATCTTAGTTTTAATTTGTAAGTTGTCTTCAGATGTTGTAAGGTACTCCTTATTTTAGACAAATATATAACCTTTTTTATTTTTAAATTTTAGGATTATAAAAGAAACTGTTGTGAGGAGCTGGCTTTGAATCATGTTATTCGCTTTAACCCTTGTGAAGACTCAGGGAGTCCTCTCCTGGGTGAGAGGTCTCTGTGGGTGAGTGGTGTCCTGAGGTGATTAGTTTCTGTGGGTGAGTGGTCTCCTGGGGTGAGTGTTCTCCTGGGGTGAGTGTTCGCCTGGAGTGAGAGTTCTCTGTGGGTGAGAGGTCTCTGTGGGCAAGTGGTCTCTGGAGTGAGTGGTCTCCTGGGGTGGGTGGTATCCTGGGGTGAGTGGTCTCCTGGGGTGGGTGGTGTCCTGGGATGGGTGGTGTCCTGGGGTGGGTGGTGTCCTGGTGTCAGTGGTCTCCTGGAGTGAGTGGTCTCCTGGGGTGGGTGGTGTCCTGGGGTGAGTGGACTCCTGGAGGGAGTGGTCTCCTGGGGTGGGTGGTGTCCTGGGATGGGTGGTGTCCTGGGGTGAGTGGTCTCCTGGGGAGGGTGGTATCCTGGGGTGGGTGGTGTCCTGGGGTGAGTGGTCTCCTGGGGTGGGTGGTGTCCTGGGGTGAGTGGTGTCCTGGGGTGGGTGGTCTCCTGGGGTAGGTGGTGTCCTGGGGTGAGTGGTCCCTGGGGTGGGTGGTGTCCTGGGGTGAGTGGTGTCCTGGGGTAAGTGGTGTCCTGGCATGGGTGGTCTCCAAAATGCTACTACTTCATGATTTGCTTCAGATTTTATTGCAATCAAGTGTTTTATTGCACCAAGTGTTTACTTTGTGGTGTGTGTGTGTGTGTGTGTGTGTGTGTGTGTGTGTGTGTATAATCTCAGAATAGTTTTAGTTTCATAGAAAAATGAATAATAAAGACAATTCTCAAATAGCTTACATGCAGTTTTTAATACTATGAGCAATATTCATACATTTTAATTAAGTTGACTTTTTATTCATATTCCTTGGCCTTTGCTTCATGTCATTTTTCTGTGTTAGGATACCATCCAGAATATTAAAAGGCATTCAGTTATCTTTAGCCCCCCACCTGACTATGGCAATTCTCATGCTATCATTTTTATTTACTTCTTATCACTTCACAGTTTTGAGGAGTACTGACAAATATATTATGGAATACCCAATAATTGTTATTTTCTAGCATTTTTCTCAGTATTAGACCAATATTATAAATCTGAAAGGAAAACCAGGAGTGAAGCATCATTGTTCCATATGACATGGCAGGAGTACCTGCTTTAATCACTGGGAATGAGCAAGTCTGTAGGACTGAAGACAGACAAAGCAAAACAAACTGCATATGAAGCTCTGGTGAATTGCTTGAAACAAGTATTTCCTATGAATCTAAGGAGCTGAAGATCCTGATACTGCCAAACATGTAGGTGGATGACCATGTGAGGGCTGCGTTTGCACCATTAGAGTGGAAGTTTACAGGTAAACAAGGGAAGTGGTGTGTGATCATGGATCTGAGATGAAGAAAACCCCTTGACCTTGTGTTTAGCTTGTGTGTGTGTGTGTGTGTGTGTGTGTGTGTGTGTGTGTGTTATGCATACACTTATTTCTTTGTTCTGCAGCTTTGAAGGGCTGCAAAGCAATGGTACCCCATCAGCACTGACCTTGATTTCTGAGTATTCCTGGATAAACTAGAAGTGTAGTTCTTTAAAGAAATGGCCAATTCTAGTGGCAAGAAATGCAGGAGGCAAGCCTGAAATATATGGTATCAGACTAAGGAAGTGCTCAAACCAACAAACAGCGGCTAGTTTGCCCAGGCAGTGATAACTAATGCCACAGAATGTGTATTACTTAATTAATGTTAACAACAGCACCATTATATCAATTTTATAGCATGTAGAAATAGCAATAATAAAGCCACAGTATTGTATCCCCCACTACACACAAACAGGGAATTCTCTAAGACTCAAAAATAAGAATCTCTATTTTATACACGAAAACAAAACTCTGCCAGAGTAGAGAAGACAGTATTCTGACCAGCTGTAACTAATCACTGTTACAGATTTCATGATCTCTGTGAGTAGTGAAGCCTGCAGTCTTGTTCCCACAGTGAAGTGTGGAAGACTACCACCTACTGTGTGACACGCATGTTCTTGCCTCTCAGGAAACTTCTTTCTCAAGAAACTTGGGTTGGAAGTCATGGACAGAATAGTTGTGACCTGCAAATATTAAGAGGTCTAAAAGTTTCACCCAGCCACACACAGTTACCTTTTAAAGCTGAAGCATTGTCTGAAAGTCCTTTAGCCTCCATCATATTATTCCTGTGTTCTTCTCTTAAGGTGATGATAGCTGCTATTCTGTGCAGCCTAGGATCTGTTCCTCTAGTGCAATGAACCAGGACAGAGGGAAGTCAAACTCGAGATACCTTCTTCTCTAAGATCAGGAAGCACACAGTCACAGAAGCTTTCTTCAGGAGCCTGCACCAGGACTATAGACTGCTCCTTAGGAAGTCACACAGGTTTCACTCTTCCCATATCTGCAATCTCCGTACTTCGTTACTTTGTCATTTTCCCTGGGAAAAGTCTCTGTAATAGCAACAAAAGGCTTTCCCACATCTAGATCACTAGCTTCTCTGATGATTTACTCTCCTTTCTGTATGTTTGTGCTGATTCATTAATCATTTGCGATCGTCACTCCTAAGAACAAGATGTCACCTCCTTTCTTTCCTCAAGCCCAAAGAGGTCTTTGCTTTCTTTTGTAGTTGGTGTCAAAGCCAGCGGTGAGTGATTTATTTTAGTCTGAGAGAAGATAAGTCTTGTTTTTTGGATTAGAGCAGGATAAAGAAGTGCTCCCAAGTCTGCTTTATTATAGAGGATGACATAGGGCATGCTCCTTCTTACTGAGTTTGAAGCCGTCCCTGCTCTAGGGAGACCTATTTAAACAAATGGAATGGGTCCCCAGGAATCCTTTTTATCACATATAAAAAAAGTTTGAAAATACTGCCTCTTTTTCCTTATTGGATACTAGATTCATCTCATGGGTCTATAGGGCATTTCTTAGAACGTGTGGTCAAGTTTAAAGTTTAATAGTTTTTCTTGGCCCTCACGCTATATGTTCATTCTGGGGCTTGTAGGTAACAATATTGATCCCATATAATTAGGTCATTGTAGTGATATCTTGTTTGTACTTTACAAATAAAGCTTAGCTGAAGATCAGAGGGCGGAGCTAGCCACTAGCTAACCATAGAGGTCTGGAGGTCTGTATAGACAGGAAGTGAGACTAAAGAGAGGAATATAGGCTGGAGGATAAACGAGTTTGTTCTCTTTTCAGTCTGAGGATTTCATAGAGGTCCAGTGGCAGGCTGCTCTGCTTCTTTGATCTGTGATGCTCAAAACCACAGTGTCCATTCAGATTTGGAAAATAATACATTTTCAAACATTTAACTTCCTTTTATTGATTATCTCCATTAGAATGACTTTGACCAAGTAAAATATTTATTTGAGACAGTGCTGAGATTTGTACTAATGAACTGAAATGCCTCTTCACTTTAAAAATATATCTTGGATTATTTAATTTAATTTCTGGGCTTCCTGGATTTTGATATATGCCAAACATGAAAAATAAATTTGCTGAGAAAGAAATTGCAATTGATTATAAATAGTGATTTTGCTGGCTCAGGATGTGGTTTTTCTTATTGATCTCAGTATAAGAAACATTAAATTATGCTGAATTATTATTGTAATTATTAACAATAATTGTCAGCATAATTATACAAACTTTTACCTAGACATACAGAGTACTGAATGATTTCTTCTTCTGCAATTTAAACACATGTAAAATTAAATAGGGAAAAATCCTGAGAAAGTGAAACAGCTAAAAGTGTGTGTTTGCATGTTCATGTCCAGTTTTCTCCTTCATGTGAGTCTTTGGTCTAAAACTCAAGTTGGCCAGTCTTATTGACAAGCAGCTTTATGCTCTGAACTCACTTTTGTGGGCTCCTCAAAAATTATTTTTGTATCTGAATAAATATGTATAATCTATGCTCCATACCTATCTATTTTAAGCCCAAAGGTTAGCATTCCATTTAATCTTTTATAAATTAGCACATTTAGTTTATTCCTTGAGAATTTCATACATGGATTCAGTGTATTTTGGTTGTATTCCCTACCCACCCCACCCCCAATTCTTTAGACCATTCTCCTTCCTAACATATAGCCTTCCCAACATAACCTTACCCAACTTCATGTCCTATTCTTGTCCTTATGTGTACCGAGTCCACTTAGTGCTACCAGTAGGTAATGGGTTTGGGGCTATCCACTGGAACATGAGATATGTATCAGGGGCTGTACCCCCAAAATATTCTCTCTGCCCAGTAGCCATCAATTTATTTAGCTTTTCAGATAGATATGGGGATTTTGACAGGTATGATCTTGTCCAGTAACCAAAGTTGTTGTGAGTTCATGATTACCATAGCCATGCCATGTCCAGAAGACAGTATTCATTAGCATTCCTCCCCACACTCCAACTCTTACATCCTTTCTACTCCCTTTTCCTGCACATTCCCTGAACCTGGCCAGAGGAGGGGGTTGATATAGAAATCTCATTTAGGGTGAACACTCAAATCATACCACTTTGACTGATTATGAAATGAAGATCTAAAAAACTACCAACCAAGCAACCAAAATAACTAATTAACTAACTAACTAACTAACCAACCAACTAACTAACTAAAACTAATTAATTAACAGCATCAATAAAACAAACAACCCGATTAAAAAATGAGCTATGCAGCCAGGAAGAATATTCTCCAAAGAAGAAGACAAATGGATAGTGAACACTTAAAGGATTCAACTGGATTTTAGTTTGGCTTGTTCTTATTTTACTTGATTCTTGAATTGCACCATTAAGTCACTACTTTGAGCTCTTTCTGATATTTGATTTTTTCTTTATTAAAAATAGATTTCATACACTATATTCTGCTTAAAGTTTTCCCTCCTCCAAATTATCCCAGTTTCTCTCCAACTCCTGTCCCAACTGGATCCTTTCTGTCTCTCATTATGGGATATAAATTTTCCTATTAGTACCTTTAATGTGTTCCAGAAGTTTTGCCTATTGTGTCTTCATTTTTATTTACTTCTATTTAGTTCCAGGAATGTTTTCCTTTATTCATTGATTTCTTCTTTAATAGAACCATCATTCATTAATGAGTTTTTAAATCTCTGTGAGTTCATACTTGTACTAGAGAGAGATTTGTTTGCTGTTGATTTTAAGTTTTATTGCATAACAATCTGTGTTGCTTTGGAGCTCTCTAGAGTCTGCCTCATTAATAACTAGTTTCCAGTTATTCTGTGCCCGACTCTGAGATTTCATGATTTCAATCATGCCCTGCTCAGCTTTATCTGTCACCTTGACACAGCCCAGAGACTGAGAGGAGAGCATTACTCAAGGAATTGCCTAGATCAGACTGGCCTGTAAGCACATGTGTGAGTATTGTCCTGAGTCTTAACTGATTCAGAAGAACCCAGCCTACCATGGGTGGCACCATTCCCTGGGCACATGGCCCAGAACTGCATAAAAAGCTAACAGATCATAAGCCTTCCTGCCTATGGTTCAGCAGCATCCTTCATGGGTTCTGCTGCATGTTCTTGTTTGTGATGCAAATTCCTTGGGCAGAAGGAACACTTTGTGGAGTAGCAAGTAGGCCTATGTTCAAGATTCTGCCTCCAGTTTTCATTCCGACTTCCCTGACTTATGGACAGCGATGTGGAATTGCAAGCCAAATAAACCCTTTGCTCAACTAAGTTGCTTTTAATCAGAATGTTTATCATGACAGCTGAAAGAAACTGGAACAAGTCTCCCTCTTAGCTTTTTACTCCCCCCACACACATTGTGCAAAAGATCTGATGGTTTTGCATCCAAAGCTCAAGAACTAGTTACAACGGAAATCAATTTCTTTTTCTGTGAACAGGTAGGTAGTCTGAAGTTTGTTGCATTACTGATTTTTCAGTTTTGCTAGGAAGATAAACTTTCTTTTTCATTGATTTCTTCAGTTCTGAAGAATGCATGGACAGGTTTGGGCACACTCAGCCACCACTACCTTGCCCAGCTGGAAATCTTTTATGTGTGTATTTTATTGGAGTTGGTTAAGGGAGCCATGTCGTTTCCCGCCCAGCTGATCTGTTATTGGTTGTCACTACTTTAAGAATAGATGTTTACTGAGTATTTGTCAAGTATCATGCTGTGTTGCTGTTAGCTCCAAGAGTGTGAAGAGACCGTCACAGAGTATTCGCAGACCCGTATTTCAGAGCTCAATTTAAACTGTGAGTTGGTAACCCTACGTGGAGTCATGTAATTGGATGTGGAAAGTGTGAACATTTTGACAATAGTAAGAGGTTTTTGAAATTTGAAAAAAACAAACTCATTTAAAACCAAATGTTTATTGAGCCCAAGGTGTTTCTGATGTAGCTTGCCTGTGTTAATGTCATGTATCTGCACTGGAGCCTTACCTGTGAGTACACAGTATACTCACTTTGCACTGTGTACACCCCCTGCCATACTATAACCACTGCCAGCAACAGCTGGCCTCAGACCTGAGGCCTGCAGGTTATGAATTGCACTATTATTGTATGTGCTAAGCTTGCTCTCCTTTAGAAACATTGTGGTTTAATTGCAGAAAACAAACTCTTTTAGTATTTGGCTTAATACTCCATAATTCCTCACCATGGAAATGTCAAATTAGTGCAGCTTTGGATTGGATTGTGTTAGAATGCTTTATTTTAAAAATTGCTATTTGAGTTCTGCTTGAGTTTTATTAAAAAATTGAGTGAGTTTTGGCTTGGGATTAGGGCAGAATTTCCAAGAATTGCTGAAATGGCCCTAACTGTATTCCTGCTATTTTGTACTGTAGCTTTACATCAAAGTGTATTCTCAACTCCGACAATATGAACTCTAAAAAATTGTTGAAGATGCTGTGTGTCCTGCTGCATCAAATATTTAGACACAACTTGATTCCTTATGCAAAATGAGCAAGCACATCTCATTAGTAGGCAACTTTGCTTTAATAAATTGTAAAACTACCTATATATTAAGTAAATTATTTATGCTTTATTAGCATTAAGTCTTTGCTCTTGTGTACCTATTTTACATTCCTATATACCTGGGGTCATGTAAACATTTCTTGGCTATACAGTGATCATGAGTGGAAAAATTTTAAAGAAATCTTATTCTAGGGAAGTGACAAACAGTAAATTATAGCCATGTAACTGCTTTTATCTTATTACTTCTTACACTGTTTTTTCACTTTATTTATTTATTTATTTATTTACTTGACACAGGGTTTCCCTGCAGCTTTTTAGCCTGTCCTTGAACTTATTCTGTAGATCAGGCTGGCCTCGAACTCACAGATATCCACCTGTCTCTACCTCCGGAATGCTGGATTAAAGGTGTGTGCCACCTCTACCTGGTTTCTCATTCCTTTTCTAAAGGATGCATTTTGTATTTGACAAGTGGTAAGTCAAAAGGTGTTCTATATAAGTAAACATTAAGATGAGATTTTTTTCCTGAAAAATTGTTGGCTGCCAACTGTTGCCAGGGGAAAGTTATAAACTACAAACCCACAGGGGAAAGGATAGTTTTTTTTCTTTTCTCTAAATTTCTAGGTTTCCCCTTGATTGAGGGGGGCATTTGGGGATCAGATAGAAACTTCACAGAAGGAAAACTCCCATGAATCTACAAGGATGACCCAAGCTAAGACTCCTAGGAATAGTGGATGAGTAGCCTCAACTGACCATCTCCTATAATCAGATTGCTAACTACCCCAATTGTCATCAGAGATCCTTTGTCCAGTGACTGCTGGAAACAGATGCAGGGATCCACAGCCAAGCACTGGATCAAACTCGGGAAATCTAGTCAAAGAGAGGGAGGAGGGATTGTATGACCCAAGGAGGTTAAGGTCATCAGAGGGGAACCCACAGAAACAACTATATAGCTTTTTTAAGTAGTAGGAACTGAGGACTCTGCACCACAGATATCCAAATACAAAACCAAGAGCTATGTTTTAGTTTTAAAAAACTAATGTGGAAACTAAATCTAATTCCTACTGTAAAACTAGGCAAAATAATTGCAACATTACTTTACACATGAGCAAGATCAGGGTGTGTTTGTTTTAATGAGGCAAATTGCGTAAAGCTCTGACAAGCAGAACGTATTTTAAGAAGAAAAATATCACAAAAAATTCCACACAAGCAATTTTGTCATGGTCACAAACTGTTTCAAATCCACACCATCAATCTGCTTTAAATAAGCAATAAACAACTAATTAAACCAAGAATGAGAACAAATTCAACCGTTAAAATTCTTGCTGCCAAACCAGCTACTTTTTAACCTACAGATAACTGCTGTTTTGCCATGCTCATAAGTTGTAACTTCTAGGCTTCTGTACCCCACCTCCCTTCTGGAAAGGCAATGAAAGCATCATTCAATTGTTTCATATGCAGAAAAAGTATGCATTGCAAGCCAAACAGAAGATTTGGCACTTCTGACATTGGAAACACCTAGGGGCTTAGTTTGAGAAGCCAGCTCTCTCTCTCTCTCTCTCTCTCTCTCTCTCTCTCTCTCTCTCTCTCTTTCTGTCTGTCTCTGTCTGTCTCTCTCTCTGTCTGTCTCTGTCTCTGTCTCTCTGTCTCTGTCTCTCTCTCTCTCTCTCTCTCTCTCTCTCTCTCTCTCTCTCTCTCTCGGATGCTTGCCAGGTGGTGGTGGTGTTGCACGCCTTTAATCCCAGCACTTGGGAAGCAGAGGCAGGTGGATCTCTGTGAGTTCCAGACCAGCCTGGACTACAAGAGCTAGTTCCAGGATAGCCTCCAAAGCCACAGAGAAACCCTGTCTCAAAAAAAAACCCCAAAACAAAACAACAAAAAAGAGGATGCTGACTTCATTTATTTATTTTTATTTATTTATTATGTATAAAATGTTCTGCCAGCATGTATGCCTACGCACCAGAAGAGGGCAGAAGATCTCATTATAGATGGCTCTGAGCTGCCATGTGGTTTCTGGGATTTGAACTCAGGACCTCTGGAAGAACAGCCAATGCTCTTAACATCTGAGCTATCTCTCCAGCACAAGAAGCCAGCTCTATTATCCATTCACATACCCTGCCTATAGATAACCATGATATGTGTCGTTTCACTACGGAAACACATTTTTTTTTTTCACAGAATCTGGACTGACCTATGCCCTCTACATATGTGTAACAGTGGTGTAGCTTGATCTATTTGTAGGACTCCTAGTGGTAGGAGCAGGACCTGTTCCTAAGGCTTTGGCTGGCTTTCAAGAACCTATTCCTCTTACTAGTTGCCTTACTCAGCCTTAACATAAGGGAAGCTGTTTAGACCTACCTCAACTTAATATGCCATGCTTTGTTGACACCCATGGGCAGCCTGCTGCTTTCTTAATAGAAACAGAGGAGGAGTGGATTAAGGGTAATGGTGGTGGGGAGGTTGGGGGAGGCAATGGGAGGAGAGAATAGGGATGTAAAATAAGTGAATAAGTTTAATTAATAATAATTTTAAAAATAAAAGAAAACTATAAAATGAAGAAGAACATTATATTCATGTATCATTTAATCCAGAAATTGTAAGCTGGTGACCATAGGCTAAAAGATGACATGAATTTTCTGTTATAATTTTGAATATTAGAAATCTCTTTATAGACATGCCAAGTAACATTAAAACTGCATTTCAGAGTTCCCTTAAAAAATGGCTGAACCTATATGAAAAATTTCATCTAGATTTCATAGAGTTCTGACCCAGCTTCACTGGCTACATCCTCCATGAACCCAGCCTCCCAGTCTCTCTCTCTGTCTCTCTCTGTTTCTCTGTCTCTGTCTCTGTCTCTCTCTCTCTTTGTCTCTCTCTGTCTCTCTCTGTCTCTCTCTGTCTGTCTGCCTCTCTCTCTCTCTCTCTCTCTCTCTCTCTCTGTGTGTGTGTGTGTGTGTGTGTGTGTGTGTGTGTGTGTGTGTGTAAGCTAGAGGAAAATCTTGGGTATCTGTCCTCAAGAGTCATCCACATTGTTTTATGTGGTTGTGACCTCCAGGGTTCTGTTTATGTCAGGATTACAAATGCATGCCACCATGCTTGGCTTTTTTTTAGTTGGTTTCTGGACATTGAATGTGGGTCTTCTTGCTTGTACAACAAGCACTTTACCATCCAAACTATCTCCTTAGCCCCTGGCCACATTTTTTTAAACATTTCTATCATCTGTTTCTTAGTCTTTCTCGCCTCTCTATCTGGTTACTGGAGACATTTGGACTTCAATCAAAGTATAGTCAACCCACATTTCAAATGCTAAAATTACTATAAGATATTTTCTATAAAATGTAAGCATGAATACTGATTACTCAGAACTTACACCTTGTGGATGAGGTACAATTATAAGCAATTGTCTGGATATTTTAGCGAGACCCTAAGAGAGGTATGTTTCCATCCATGCCTGAGTGCCACTGAAGCAAATCACTACAAGTGGGTATCCTGAACAAAAGAAACTTACTAGTTCTAGTTATGAAGGCTGGGAGTTCAAGATGGAGGTGACAGAACATCTGGCATCAGGTACAACCTCTTCTGGTTTGCAGTTAGCCTTTGAAAGCAGAAGCTCTGCAGTCATCCTTCCCATTCATCAGGTCTCTACTCTCATGACACAATTACCTTATCCTTCTGCATTCCCTATTACTCTATAAGCCCAGTCACCAGGACCCTACTGTCATGATATAATTATCTACCATTCTTCATCACCTATCAACCCCATGCTGGGGTCTAGAATTTCAAGATATATGTGCAATATTTGAATGAAATCCTTGAGAATTTAATATAATGTGTTTTGAGCATATTTGCCACACAATCCCTTACTACCCTCCCCACCCTCCCATTTCTTTCCATCCAATTTAAGATTACTTCTTTTTCTTTTTTTCTCATCAAGTCCAGTTTGTGCTGCCTCGCTAGTCTTGGGATCAGGGTAAGAATTCAACATCATTAAAAAAAAAGCTGACTCTCCTCTCAGTAGCTATCAATGTCAATAGTTTGTCTGCTAGTCTTGGAATCATGTGCCCAACTTCTCCACTCTTGGCTGGGATTTAGCTGGATTTTTTTTTCTTATTTTGGAGGCAGGGTCTTGCTCTGTAGTCCAGGCTGGTCTGGAACCACTATTTAACTTTGTCTGTCCTTCAACTCATAATCCCTTGATGTTTGTCTTCTGAATTCTGGGACTGCAGGCATACACTAACTACAACATCTACTCAACACATGAATTTTGAGGGGATATCTATAAATTCATTTTCTTCAAAACTTGTCCTGGAAAATACTACAATTGTAAAGAATAAATGAGGTTTATAAATGTACTCATGTAGCTCTATTTTTAAGAAAATTATAATTGGTTCTTTGTAGCATGAAAAATATTCAATTATATTTAATAGCATATTTAGATGAATAATAGAGAAATAAGCATTCACACTGAACAGAGACCTATCATCAATTCATTCTTGTGTGAGTTGAGCTATATAGTATCTAAAGATTGTGGTATATTGTAATTTGTCTCTGTATCTTATAAACTAGTAATCATGTGTTTGCCAGTGGATAACTACTTTTAAGTCAGAAAAACATGGGTTGTATAGCTATTGAAGCTTCACTTGACAAAGATGATGAGATCTTTGCAGTAACTTAATGTGACTTGATTACTTTGCAGGGCTCTATTATTATAACACTAATGCATGATACATTTGATGATAAGATGGTCAACAGAATGTGCTGCCTACTCCTCAGTTTCACAGTCAAAGGGACCAAGAGCACATTCTGGTGTTTTCCAAACAAACTTATAAGCAGAACAAAGAAAAACCCATGGCCTTAAACTTTTTGAATAAGAGCAAGTTATTTCTTCATTAAAATTTGTTTGTGCAGGACAAAGTTCAGTGTGATAGGTTGGAGTAAAAACTATTCTAAAAGAAGTTATTTTATTCTAAGAATCATGACTTCCTTCTTTTGTTTATCCTTTATTGTATTGATAAGATGATATATTTTTGACTTAACAATGGGGTTAAGTCTTGATGTGCCAATTGCAAGTTTAAAATGTTGAAAGTCAGAAATGTCTCTGGTACACCTAATCCAACCATTATAGCTTAGCCTGGCTTATCTTACTGTGTTTGGGGAATGTGTATTAGTTTGCCCTTGGGCAATCATCTAACTCAATCCCTATTTTATAACCAAGTTCTGACCATCTTTTGCAGTGGCACAGATGGACATTTTGTAGACATGATGGATGCCAAAGCACACTATCCCAAATATGCTGTCAACCTGCATTCCCTGTCAGTTGCTTACCCTTGGGATCAAGCGAACAACTGGACACTGTGGCTCCCTGCCAATATCCAGCATCATGAGAGACTACAATAAGACACACATATTTCTATTCTGAGAAAAGAAGAAAATTCAAAGTATGTTTTCTCCTGACTGTGATAACATCATTGTAAAGTCAAGCAGTTATTAAGTCAAATTATCCTATTTCAGGAGCCATCAATAATTATTAAGAAGACATTGACAGTATACAGGTTCTCATCTTTAAAAAAGGTTTATATTTTCTTATTTACACAGTATGTGTGTGTGGCTGTGTGTTTATGTGCACTATGTGCATGTAGGTGACTGAAGAATACACAGGGTATCAGATTAGATCCCCTGGAACTAGAGTTAAAATGGTTATGAGCTACCGGATGGAGGAGAAGGGTATTGATTCCATATCCTCTGCAAGAGCAGCAAACACTCTTAAGTGCAGAGCTATCTCTCCAACACTACTAGGTTTTATTGTGTAACATTGTAGTACAGATGCTAATCTCAAAACTCTACTGTGGTTAGAGTGCAGTTCTCTTCTTTCTGCTTCACTGCTCCTGTTTTCAGCCACCTAACTACTCTGTCAAGTCAATTTATCAGCAATTTTCCAAAGTATACTATTGCCATTTCTACTTATTAGGATGCTATAATTGATATTCTTCTTATAAGTATTATAGTATAATTAATGAAAATCTAATACATATGTAGAAATTATTTTTTAAAATTCCATTGGATGCTTCATTAAAATATGGGGCATATACTTTAGGTTATATTCTATGCTAAAAGTTAAAGTTAAGCAACCAAGAGTCTGGAAGAGTTTGGTCATGTCAAGATCAAAGTTAGACTCAAAAGATTATATAAATCAGTAATGTATAAACTTGGAAAATTACTTAAATTCTTTGGCTCTCAATTTCCTTATTAAACAATGAATGCATACTATTTCTTCAAGGCAGGGTAACACTATGGCAGCCATGATTCTAGACAACTGATCAGGGCACTATGTTTTTATGATTCAACATTTTTGTTCACTTGATCAAAAACGCATCCATTATTATAAATAAGTAAGAATTCAGTTGACTACTCATTTCATTTCTAGAAGTTCTGTAATCAACTAGAATGTTCTAAATAATAATTTGACTTTCCTTGTGGTAACCACACATCTGTTTTCCCTTTGACAATTAAATGCTTCTTTTTGGCCTCAGCCTCTAAAACTGGAGGAATTCTCTGATGAGGGATGTCCAACTGTATACTGGAATATATGTTTCTCTTTTTGGTTGATGAATAAAGCTGTCTCAGCCAATGGACAGGCAGGATGTATCCAGGCAGGAACATAGGCAGGGCTACCAGAATAGGAGAAGGTTGGGAGGAGAAATGCAGAGAGTTGCCAGAAAGATACCATGTATCCACAGAAAGTAGTAATATGCTGGAGCATTATGAGTAATCCACAACCTTGTGTCAATAGATAGTTTAGTAGAAATGGGTTAATAACTAAGAGAGCCAGCCAATAAGAAGCCTGAGCCATCGGCCAAACAGTTGATAATTAATATAAGCCTCTGTGTGTTTATTTGGGACTAAACAGCTGCAGGAGGAGGTGGAACAGAAACTCCATCCACAATTCTCCGCTGTATTGGGTTTCAGATTAAGTAACAGCTGGTTGCACTTGTTTTCTGATCTGTAGAGAAGGCCAAGGACAGAATTCCTCAGTGTGTTTGGGATTCCCCTGGCAAGCTAATGTCTCATATCTTATTGATTTAGTATTTAAAGATGTCTATCATTTGGGCACTACTGGGTAGATAAATAGGGCTTAAAAAATCTACATTAATATTTCAACTCCCTAAGCTTTTAGATCCCTTTCAAAATTGAAATATACAAGAGTAGCTTCCTTAGGGTCTCATGTTGTACATAAAATTTTCTTAGATTGCTGGAACTGAAGTGTTTAGTTATATATTTAAAAGGAAGGAGTAGAGATAGTAATGATAGTTTGAGATGATGTTGAAGGCAAAGCATGATTAGGACCCTTAGTTGGAGACAGAACATCAACTTCTGACAGATAAACCTCAACTAAAATTAGGGGCTCAGGGCAGAGGTTTTCTGGGAACTTACCACCTGTCTGCACTCTAATTTTCAATGTCCCATTTCTTTTAAATTAATGCCCATATTCACCATCAGTTACAATGTGAAAATATGCACCCAATTTATGCTGCCATTCAATAATTTGCAGGTGAGATTATCAGTTTAGTTTTAACTAATCATTGTTCTATAGCTGTATGAAATAAAGGGTCCTCTCAGGACAGATGCAAACTTTCAAGTAATATATGTTCTACATAAGCCAGGAATTTGTATTCCTGAACTCATCATTATCCTTCACCATTTTAGGGTATAATTAAGAGTGACAAACCAATCTGTTTATATTAATTATTTTGTCAAAACTGTTTTAATGTATAAAATACATGGTCACCTAGAACTTTACCTCTATAAGTATTTGATTAAGAATAGCTACTGACAAAATTTCACATATATCTATTGCCACATGACACTATGACCTGTCAGCAGTCTATTACAAGAAATGAGGTCATTAGTAACATAAAATTTAATTAGAATAAGGAATCAGCTTCATAAGACTCAGAACCAATTTAGAAAACACATACTCAAGATGCTCTTTTTCTGAGAACCATCCCAGTACCTGATTGTATTAGTCAGGTTTCTCAGGAGAAACAGAAATGTGTGTGTGTGTGTGTGTGTGTGTGTGTGTGTGTTTGTGCACTTCTTGAACTGTATCAATATATGTACATATATCATATATCAATTTTACATTCCAATGTAAACATTATATATATATTATATATATATATATCCACATGGTGCATGTATATGTGTATAGTGTATAAAAATAGTCTATACCAATATGCGTATCCTACTGATGTGTGTGTATACACGTTGGTATACATAAGCATTTTTCTTATCATGGCAACTGGCAAATCAAAAATTCATAGGGTAGTTGCAAATTCTGACAAAAGTCTCCCGTCTTATGGCATCCTGGACCACATTGCACTATCCACATCCATGGACTTCAATCTTTTTGTTTTGGTCTTTTGATTTGATGATGCCCATTCACACTATGGATGGTAATCTGCTTTTAAAATGTTTACTAAGTTAAATGTTAATCATACCTAAAATGTTCCTTGGCAGAAACAAAATAGTTGGGTACCAAAGCCTAGCCAATTTAACACACCGATTTAATTGTCAAAGCTCCATTGTGAACATAATGTAAGCTTGATGTCATTTATGTGAACATTCAGTTTGGCCTAGAGTAAGAACTGTTTGAAATTTGACTGTAATAATTGCAAATCATTAAAAATGTTCTAGGCTCCTTTTTTTTAGGTCATTTGGGTGAATTTTCTTCCTTCCTTCCTTCCTTCCTTCCTTCCTTCCTTCCTTCCTTCCTTCCTTCCTTCCTTTCTTTGAGACAAGGTTTATCTGTGTAGCTTGGGAACCTGTCCTGGAACTCGATCTGTAGACCAGACTGGCCTTGAACTCAAAGATATCTGTCTTCCTCTGTCTCTGGAGTACTGATATTAAAGGTGTGCTTCACCACCATTCAGCGTGTTTATTTTCTTATGTAGCGCTTTCCCACATTGTAAAATATATCACTATTGCTACATTGTATATAAGAAATAAAACTAGAGTAGGGAAGTTGTAGCAATCAATCAGAGCATTCACTTTGTTCTGATACTCAAAGCAGCATCCCTCATTCCTACTTGTGGGACTTCAGTTCATTGATGCTTAGTTCTCAGGATGAGCATACCAGTCTTATCTGGTTATTTCACATGTTCTTGGCCTCTGTCATTGGTTTAGGTAGGTATGTAACCCAGTCATGGATAGAGACATGAAGAGAACAATATTATTTTTGCTAATCCTGGAAAATAGTGGCAGGCTGTAGGATGCAGGAAGACATATTTGTATCGACAATTATAAATGGGACCTCCTGAAACTGACAAGCTTCTGTAAAACAAAGGACACAGTCAACAAAACAAAATGGCAGCCTACAGAATGGGAAAAGATCTTCACCATTCCCACATCTGACAGAAGGCTGATCTCCAAAATATACAAAGAACTCAAGAAGCTAGCCACTCAAACACCAAATAATTCAATTTAAAAATGGGGTACAGATCTAAATAGAGAATTCTCAATAGAGGAATCTCAATTGGTCAAAAGACACTTAAGAAATTGCTCAACATCCTTAGCCATCAGGGAAATGCAAATCAAAACAACTCTGAGATACCATCTTACACCTGTCAGAAGGGCTAAAATAAAAAACACCAATGACAGTTTGTGCTGGAGAGGATATATAGAAAGGGGAACACTCTCCATTACTGGTGGGAATGCAAACTTGTACAGCCACTTTTGAAATAAGTATGGCTGTTTCTGAGGAAAATGGGAATCAGTCTACCTCAAGATCCAGCCATTCCACTCTTAGGCATATACCCAAAGAATGCATGTTCATACCACAAGGACATGGTTCAATTATGTTCATAGTAGCATTATTTGTAATAGCTAGAACATGGAAGCAACCTAGATGCCTCTCAACTGAAGAATGGATAGTGAAAATTTGGTATACATTTACACAATGGAGTACTACTCTGTGGAACAAAAAACATGACATCTTGAAATTTGCAGGCAAATGGATGGATCTAGAAGAAACCATCCTGAATGAAGTAACACAGACGCAGAAAGAAAAACATGGTATGTACTCACTCATAAGTGTATATTAGACATAGAGAAAGGATTACCAGCCTACAATCCTCAACCCCAGAGAAGCTAGGAAACAAGGAGGAGCCTAAGAGAGACATACATTGTCCCCCAGAGAAGGGGAAAGGGACAAGAGCTCCTGAGCAAATTGGGAGCATGGGGGAAAGGGGAGGGATAGGGAGGTAGAAGAAACAGGAGGGGAGAAGCTGACAGGGGAGAAGAACATGAGGGATCAGGAAGATTGAGTCAGGGGAAGAATAGATAAGGAGAGCAAGAAAAGAGATACATTAATAGAGGGAGCCATTATAGGTTTAAAGGGAAATCTGGCACTAGGGAAATGTCCAGGGGTCTACAAGGATGACCCCAACGAAGAATCAAAGCAATAGTGGAGAGGCTACCTTACATGCCATTCCCCTACAATGATATTGATGACTACCATAAATGCCATCCTAGATTCTTCATCCAGTAGCTGATGGAAGTAGAAGCAGAGATCCACAGCTAAGCACTGAGACGAACTCTTGGAATCCAGTTGTAGAGACCAAGGGGTGATGAGCAAAAGGGTCAAGACCATGCTGCACAGAAACAGCTGACATGGGAAAGTGAGAGCTCATTGACTCCAGACTGACAGCTGGGGAACCTGCATAACACTGAACCAGGTCCCCTGAATGTGGGTGTCAGTTGGGAGCTTGGACAGTCTATGGGGCTGCTTGCAGAGGAAACAGTATTTATCCCTAGTGCACGAATGGGTTTTGGGAGCCCATTCCCCATGGAAGGATACTCTCTCAGCCTAGATACACGGGGGAGGGCCTAGGTCCTGCCCCAAATGATGTGACAGACTTTGATGATTCCCCATGGGAGGCCTCACCCTCCCTGAAGAGTGGATGGGAGGTGGGATGGGAGGTTGGTGGTGGAAATGGAGGACAGGAGGGAGGGGGAACCGGGGTTGGTATGTAAAGTAAGATTGTTTTTAATTTAAGTAAACATTAATTTTAAAAAACTGTGAACTTGCCATAGAATGGACTCCATGGAGAAAAACACATACTGTTAGAACACAAGAAGGAGCCAAGTCTTCCACAGTTGCACAGAACTAGTGTTCTAAATTC
Source organism: Cricetulus griseus (assembly GCF_003668045.3). NCBI lineage: Eukaryota > Metazoa > Chordata > Mammalia > Rodentia > Cricetidae > Cricetulus > Cricetulus griseus. Next base: position 421,058,875 of record NC_048595.1, read on the forward strand.
ATCAGGCCATTAAGCCAGTAATTTTTAAGAAAGTAGTTAGTGGTGATCTGGGCATGGTGGTATACACCTTTAGTCCCAGGACTTAATAGGCAGAGTCAGGTGGATCTCTGAGTCCAAGCCCAGTCTGGTCTACAGAGTGACTTTTAGGACAGCCATGGCACAAAAGGCAAAGAAACAAAAAGTAGTCAGTGATGATTATGTCCTAAATACTATTGGCATTAAAATTTCCTCTCACTGCCTCCAGGACCTTAGCTCTCTGGCATCTCATGTCAAGGCAAGGCCATTAGGAATGCAATGATAGTTTACATAAAGAGCATTGTCTACACTGAATATATTTTGTAAAAGTAGCATGGACTAAAGTCCAGTTTTCTTTTCATTATTGCCATGGGCTATCACTTCTAAACATTGTCATTGATAAAATTTGCCTTTCTAAAAAAAAATCCTCATTTGTTGGCCTTAGTTCTTAGTGATTGCTCACATTGTCTTTGCACTTTAATAGCAAGCAACACACACACACACACACACACACACACACACACACACACACACACACACACACACCACACACGTCCTAACAAAGACAGAAATACAAACTAATGAAGGCACCTATCAATTGTTTTCAACGAAGTTAGAATGACTCTGCCAAATATATTTCAGATTTGGAATAGGTCAAATTCTTTTTCTTATTTAGTTTTCCATTTGCTTTTCTGGCCACTTTGCTTTCCTTGTTTCATTTTAAGTCTGTTTCTTAAATTCATGATTTGATTGTACTGTGGATGTTGAAGACAAGAATGACACTCAATACAAAGTAGAAATTTTGACTTACCACCAATATATCAGGACAACCAAATTAACTTTGATGTTATATGGAAATATATGATACTGAAGGATTTGGTATTACAAAACAGCCACTTTGATACATTGGCTAAAAATAGTTTTATTACATAGGAAAATCATGTCCTGAAAGCTAGTGTGACTCAGATGTGAAGTATCTCAGGGCAAGCTCTCTTGTATGCAACACCCATTTGACATTTATCATAACCATGCAGTGCGTGAAGTACCTGGGTTATAATTTTTACTTATTTAGCCATCTAGCACAAGGGGATGCCTTGTTAGTGGTTGTATGGTGACAGTAATGTAAGGGGATGTTTTGTGAAAGTTCTAATACAAAATATCAATTATATCAGTTACTTCATACACTAAAGACCAACCCAATACTGGTCATCCAGGGCGCTTAGATTACTGAGACAGATTTGTGGTTGGAGCAGTCCTCCTGGATTATGTAATTGTCTTTGGATGTGCTTCGATGCTAGCTCTGAAGGCAGCTTTGATGGACAGACTTGTACAGCATAATGAGAATCCAAGATAGAAATATCATTTCCTTTTCTTTAGAGAACTGATGGGTTCTTAAGAAGCTGAGGCCCAATCAGACTTTGTGAAGTTTGAAGACAACGAGGCTTGATGAATTGGAGGCACTGCATGGATTTCACTGTAATCTAAAACTAGTCTTAGGCTGATGTGTGGAGAAGCAAGAGTCAGAAGCTGGCTGGAATTGTGGGCAGAGAGCATGTGGGCCAGATACACGGCAGAGTAGAAGAGAAAACAAGGCGAGCATGAGAGAGCATCCTGGTTCCTGTGCTATGACACCTGTTCATGGGTATGCTACCAGAGGACTAGGCAATGCTCCTGTTTTTTCTTTGTTTGTTTTTTTAACAATGTTCCTTTTACTTATTGGAATGAAATTGGGCTTCTGGTTCTAACTCACATCACATCCTTTCCTTCTGAAATGATCTCTGTTGATTTTTAGTTTTTTTACTGAAGGGCATAAGTTCTAGGAGCATTAGTGCATGACTTGGCTTCTTTGCTATGACTGAACGGTTCTGTGCTTAGAAGACTAAAGTATTTTTTTCAGAATAAATTATACAATATGTGCATATTCTTTTCTTGTTGTTGCAATGATTTCTTTATACTGATTATAACATGTATGGATTTAAGTACAGATGCTCTCTGAAATCCTGGCAAATTCTATTACTATGTTTTCATAATAAAAATCCTAAATGTGTGCATACACATACAGGCATATACAAAATTTATTTTCTATCTGATGTCACGGGTTTTCCAAGTCCAAGAAATCATAGAATGAACTGGGTATCTCAGGTTAGTAATATTATTAGAAACAACTATTACATTCTATCAATGTATTAACAACAACATACTAGTAATTCACTATGAGACTTTTCTATTTAGTTGAATTATATCAGGATTCAATTTGAAGGTTAAAAGACCTCTAAAAAAAGATGTTTTATTTCATCTGCTATGGTAATCCTGAACTTTGAACATATATGATTTATTTGATAATGATATGATAGAATTCTTTGCATGTACCAGATTTAATTTGCTTGAGTTTTCATGGATATGAAATGACCCCACCATATGTCTAGCCCAAAGAGTTGCTATATCAACCTTTGATATGGGAAAAAAATTTCCACTTATAGAGGAGAGGTTTTAAATTTAATACTAAATAATTAAAAACCATCCTCACACAGACATCTCAAATTAAGATTGTTTACATGCTCTTTAATTAGATGCAATTAAGAAGTGCTCTCAAAGCGTTTCTGCCCAGAGGGAGCCTTTACTGAGTTGACAGAATGACTCTTACCATCCAGGAAGCTGCCTTAGCTATTTGTGGAAGGCTTTCCCTTTGGAAGATGTGATAGGGACACTGTGGGTTTGTCACAGGAGAAAACAGATGTTGGAAGTTTTCTGCAGATAAGAAAATAAGCGCAAAGTTCTGATTGACAGTCCCGGACAGCAAGGTAGCTCTTTCATAGTCCTAAACTCCCTGCTTTTCACAGCAGCCACAAGGATTCCTAAGACAAGTAATGTTGCCCCTTTGTTTAAAGCCCATCAAAACCACCTGCCCCACTGCAAGCAAATCCTGGTGCAGGCTTAGCCTGTTTCTGTAGATTCACTTCTGTCTCTGACCCACTCCTGTCTCTTGCCCTCATTCATCACCCGCTCTGATCTTCTCTTTCTCTTGGGTCTGCAGGCTCTGCCTGGAATATGCATTTAACACAAATGGCCTCTCTTATATTGTCAAGGTTTCAATCATCTGCCCCGCCTTTCTTTGTTCTTAACGTTTAAAGCTCCCAGCATCCTTCACTACCTCACTTGTTTACCTTTTACATTTTGGCAGCAGTACTGATTATTATTTGATGTTTGTGTATTTGTTTACTCAGTTGGTTACATCATTTTCCATTAGGATGCACATTCAAAGCCAACATGGGTCTGGTTCCCAAGTTTCCTTGTTTGCTCTATTCCTAAGACCTACAAGATGATCTAAGGTAGCTGCCTAGCAGAGACTAGCTGAAGGACAAATGGGGCTTAGTGGTGATTTACATTGGTTAAATTATTATATATTTTTCCCTTCCTAAATTTTGTTTTTTTAATGTTTCTTTTTAGATCCATTGAGACTTAGTTTTGTCTGTGGCCTTAGTGCAAGAAAAATATACTTTTAACTTGTGCACTGGCAAATCTAACAGCTGGTTCACTTGTCCATATTCTTTAAAGTGAGAACTTCATAAGCTTTGGAAATAATTATTGTAAACTGGTAAATAAGGTCATTTAATAGCCCCCACTTCTTATCACAGGTGGATAAACTTTATGGAAAGACCAAGCCTTCTGAAGCAGGGGTTAGAAATCATGGTGCGGGCGGTGGGGGAATCTCAGAGTTTAAAGACAATCTTGGCAAAGAAAATAGGCCTTTGGTCAGTATTATTTTTTAATTTTTGTATTTAACCATAATCTTTAAAGCTCAAATCCAAATGGATGAACTCACTACAGAGTTAAATTTTGAACTCGTCATATATTTAGCAAGATTGTCAGGGGGATTGTTTAAGGAAGGGCAGGATGTACTGTGACTTCTGGTCAGGCATGGATGCTTTAATAAAGAGGGAAGGTTTTGCATTATGGTTAAGAAGTGTTTGGTCACAAAAAGACAAGCATGGTAATACTCACTCATGTATAGATTTTACAATAGAGCAAAGTACTACCAGCCTACAATCCACACTGCCAGAGAAGCTAGGAAACAAGGAGGACTCTAAAAGAGAAAAAAAATGGTCCACTGGAGAAGGGGAAAGGGAAAAGATATCCTGAGGAAATTGGGAGCATGGGGGGAGGGGAGAAGGAGTTAGGAGAAAGAGAAGGGGAGAAGAGGAGGAGAAAGAAGGACATGAGGGGTCAGGAAGATTGAGTTAGGGGAAGAATAGAGAAGAGCAAGAAAAGAGATACCATAACAAAGGGAGCCATTATAGGTTTAAAGAGAAATCTAGCACTAGCATTAAATGACCCCAACTAAGAATCTAAGCAATAGTGGAGAGGCTACCTTAAACATCCTTCCCCTATAATGAGATTGATGGCTACCTTATATGCCATCCTAGAGCCTTCATCCAGCAGCTGATGGAAGCAGAAGCAGATACATACAGCTAAGCTGAGATGAACTCCTGGAATCCAGTTGCAGAGAGGGAGGAGTGATGAGCAAAGGGGTCAAGACCAGACTGATGAAACTCGCAGAAGCAGCTGACCTGAACAAGGGGGAGCTCATGGACCCCAGACTGATAGCTGGGAAACCAGCATAGGATTGACCCAGCCCCCGAACATGGGTGTCAGTTAGTAGGCTGAGTAATCTATGGGGCCTCTGGTAATGGATCAGTATTTATCCCTAGTACATGAATGGACTTTGGGAGCCCATTCAACATAGAGAGATACTCTCTCAGCCTAGACACTCAGGGGAGGGCCTAGGCCCTGCTCCAAATGACATGACAGACTTTGAAGATCCCCCATGGAAGGCCACACCCTCCCTGGGGAGCAGAAGGGCATGGGGGTCAGTGGAGGGGGCAGGAGAGGAAGAGAGGGAGAGAGAACTGGGATTGACATGGAAAACAAGATCGTTTCTAATTTAAATTTAAAAGGCACGGGGAGAAGTGTTTGGTGTTGGAATAGAATAAGAGGCAAAAGACAGCAGGCTATCAGAAACAGACCCTGACAATTACATTTGGCTGGTCCTTTCTATTATCCACACACAGTATGCAGTGAGTGATAGAGACAGTCCAAAACAAACAGGGCTCTTACTCTGAAGCACAGCATGTTGGGTATAAAACCAGAGTTCAGAATACTAAGCCTGTATGCCTGGATTGGATCATAAAGGCTCTTCTACTTATAGCTTTCTATGTTTACAAAACAAACTTATAACAAACTCTGGTGAGAATATCAGAGACAAAAATCAGTGCTCTTAGGAACATGAAACCAGTCATGACTCATGCCACCTGGTCATCTTTCACCGTCCAATGAAACTTTCAGGTTGGGCCGTCCTGCTTCCCTTTGAATGAAATGTGTTCACTCAAAGTCACTGCATGTCATTTAGTGTGAGCAACTGAGCTTGCTTAAAAGCTGGAAGTTTATATTACCTCTTATACAATCCTAGATTCTCAGACTAAATCAGATGACCTTGTGAAGTTTATTATGAAACTCAGTGGGAAGAGAGATTTTCTTAGTTTGATTTGGGCTATTGTGATTTATTTAATTTCTCTGTTCAATTCTGCACTCTGGGGATGTGTGAAGCTGCATCACAGTCTTAATCTGTGAGTGATTTGTCATATAAATGAGTTTATAGATCCTACAAGGAGAAGGTTTATATTTGTTTTCTGTGAGCAAATATCAAAATGACTGGCATATAATAGAATCCATGTCAGTGGCCAAATTGGTGAAACATTAAATTAAAATCATTTCTTTTCCATTTTGTAAAATGCAAATGACAAATGACTAGATCACATAAATAAAATGAATATACTGATTTGTTAAATTTTCACCATTTGTAATAAACAATAAATATATGATGTCCCAATTTTCCAATGAATGTGACAGAAATAACTTATACCTAGGTGTGTAATATTTAAACTGTTTGAAAAGTAAGTATTAATATGTTTTATCTCAAAGCTTGGATTTTATGTTTAGATGTCCTCTTAAACTTCTACTATGATTTTTGTTATTGTAATTGCTGCCCATTTTAACTAAATAAATCTTCATTCATATTTTGAATCTTTATAATGTTGCATATTTAAGTAGCACCTGCACATTAAAGCACACATCTTGATTTATTAATTTAGCTAGAAGCTTGTGTTTGAAACCATGTCTTCTGCCTAGGGTGTTAATGAGAAAGTAGTGTGGTACCTTCAGTGGGAAGTTCCCATGATTTTCTTGTGTAACTCTGTGTTATGATTTGAGTAGGAAATCCTCATACAGGGTCATGTGTTGATTCTCAAGTTCCTATCTCTCTTGGCTGTGGAGACTTTTGGTGGTGAGGATTACCTGGGGGAAGTTGATGTTTTGGCTTTTGAAGGTAGTACCAGGTCCTCAGACTATGTCCTTCTCTCTACTTGCAGTCCAAAATGAGGTGAATAGTCCTACATCACAGGCATTTATTTATTTATTTATTTATTTATTTTTGACTAAGTGCATACATAGAACAAAACAACTATGGACCAACCCCTCTGAAATCATGAGCCAAAATAAAAATTCTACCCTTTAAGTTGTTTTGCTAAGTATTTGGCTGCAGGTGTGCAAAGTAACAAACATACTCCAGTTTTAGTATTTCTATGGTGCTGGCATTATTTCTGAAGATCCTAACTCCCATGACTCACAGAGAGTTTTCAGAATTCATGGGAGCCCATATTTTCAATTCAGTTATGCTATATGTGCTAATCTGCCACTCCAATTTTTGTCTAATATAATAATATCTCACGAGCATACTAACTGTTAATAAAACATACAAAAGTAAAAAAAAAAAAGTTGCCATGGTCAAAGATGTGGACAAAGTTAATTCCAACACATACAAAATGACATGATACTTACAAATGCTTAGTCGCTATTTTGTTACTGTGAAACGTGTTTTTTAGTGGAAGAACACGAGAATTCTATATTTGTGTGATATCTCATTCATAATTTATTTTATAAATGAACATTTTACTGTTATATATGTTAACATAAAAGCTCATGCTTTTAAAAATTAATTTAATGCAAACATTTCCTTAAAATTCTTTACCAGTAACCAGGCAAGGCTTCCAGTGGAGGAATTGGGACACCAACCCAGCCACAAAACCTCCAAACTACAATTTGTCCTGCCTGAAAGTTGGGCTTAGGAAAACGTGATGCAGAACATGTGGGAGTAGGCAACCGATGACTGGTCCAACTTGAGACCCATACCACAAGAGAGAGCCCACATCTGACATTGCTTGTAAGACCAGGAGCCACAGGCTAGATAGCTTAGAGACCTAGGAAAAAACCAAACACTTCTAGCAAAGAAAAAAAGTCAATGAAATGATTCCTAATGATACTCTGCTATACTTGTAGACTGGAGTCCAGCTAATCATCATTAGCGAAGATTCTCCCAACAACTGATGGAAATGATACAGAGTCCCATAGCCAACAAACATTAGGCAGAGCTTGGGGAATCCCAAAGAAGAGGGCTAAGGAAGGATTGTAGGAGCTAGCATGGTCAAAGACATAACAAGAAAATCCACAGTATCAACTAGCCAGCCCTTAAAGGTGCTCACAGAGACTGAAGCAACTATCAGGGAGCATTTATAAGCCTACAAAGGTCCTCTGCATATATGTAATAGTTGTGCAGCTTAGTGTTCTTGTGGGACCCCTGACAGTGGGAGTGGTACTGTCTCCGACTCTTTTGCCTGTTTTTTAGGATCATTCCCTCCTACTGGATTGCTTTGTCAAGTCTTAATATGAGGGGTTGTTCACAGTCATATTGAAACATGATATGCCATGCTTGGTTGATACCCATGGGAGGCCTGCCCTTTTCTTATGGGAAGTGGATCTGGGGAAAAAGGGAGGGTTGGTGAATGGGGACTGGGAGCAGAGGAGGGAAGGTCAACTGTGGTCAGGATGTAATATATGAGAGAAGAATAAAATAAAATTCTTTACCAGTAAATCCTTAAATAGTATTTCATGATAGTTTAGATAAAGTTTTGAATATCAGGATGGCAAGCATGCCAGAAAGTGGGGTGGGAGGTGTATTCTAAAAGTGAGAGGGTTGGTCATGTTTGGTTCTAGAGACATAGTTTATGGGACTGTAATTACATGGACAGTGTTCAAATGATAAAGGATAAGCATCAGCTTTAGAAAGAATTCTCCTTTCTAAAGGGATCATCACGCAGTGCTTTCGGAACAGTTTGTGCTGTAAGTAAACAGTTTGTTACTTATCTTATTTGTCCCAAGGAAAGACCTAACTTAATAGTTTAATTACAATGATAGAATTAAACTATCACTTAATAGTATCGAGCAATGTATGCAAACAACACAGGAACTCCATTTTCTGTCTCCTTCCTTTCCAACATGACTTCATCACAAACTCAGAAAGCACACTTTGGAGACATTTTCCTGAAACACTACCTTTGTGTGAGTGTGTGGTCTGATGTTGCCAAGATGCACAACCAAGGCACACTCCTGGGAATGTTATTGCTCAGCTATTATGAAATTCTCCACACAATCTCTAGGAGTTCCACTGTCAAGTTGTTCACTGACATTGTAAGAATTTGATTCATCACACAGGTTGTCAAGAACACAATAGGCCTGATAGTAACCTGCAAGACTTCCTGGAGAATTCTGTTTTCTTGGCCATTTTCAAACAAGCTTTTTAAAAATTAGATTGTGATAGGATAGCATGAACAGACCTGCCATAAAGTTAAACTTACGATTTGATCCCCACATTGATTACTACTGAAGACTGATCAGGGAAGCAGGAAGAAAGTCTTAAGGCAGGTGTTTCTGAAGAAGTTGTTTTGGAAAGATGGCAATCATTTGCCAGATGACTCTCACAAGTAACTGTCAAAGGTGCAGGCCTGTGGTGACATGCAAGATAGGGTGACAAAATAATTCTAGTGTAATTTATGGTGAAAGGAGAAAATCTCTATCTACATGTAGAAGAAATACCCCCACTGAAGCTATATCTGGTCATAAGAAAAAGAAACATGAATAATTTAAAAGTAAATGTATAGAAAGATTTTGTTGTTGTTGTTGCTCTTTTCCCATGGTGAATGACAATAAAACTCATCAGGGCCTTCTAATCATTAAGTGGAAAAATGGCGTGAGTCATTCATCATTCATTGTGTTGATTAGTGTCACTTGTCACCTCCGTAGGATCTGTGATTACCTGAGAACCTCTGGGGATACTTATGGGGATTGTCTGGACTATGCTAATGTGGGAAGACTTCCCACTGCATGGCACTTTTATCAGACTGGGATACTAGATTATGTCTATGGAGACAGGGAACTGAGCAGTGCAATGGCACTTACCTTTCTCTGCTTCCTGAGTCTGGTTATGAAGTGATCCACTACCTCATGCTCCTGCTGCCTTGAACTCCCTGACATAATGGACTGTACTTTGTGCTCCAGAATAAATCCTTTATCCTTTAGGTTGTTTTTATCACAGCAACAGGAAAAGATTTGGAGGCACTCACGCTTCATTCCCCAAAAATCCTGAAAATAAGGATAAGGAACACGGACTGCATAGAACCTGCTCAGCAGAAGGAAATAAAGCAGGAATAAAGAGTCAGTTTTCTCCTCTGCTAGACACATGGTTGCTCTTGTCTTATTATCCTCAGAGAGAAATACACAGGGTACCATGTTAAGAACAAGAAATCCAAGATCTTGGCAGAAATTAACCAATTTATTTTTTTTAACAAGTAAATGGCCTCTGCTTCATACCAAAGGCCTGATGTAAATAAAATTATGGTTTATTAATACCTCTCAGTGTAATTTTTAGAAAAATTGAAGTATTTTTTTAAATGTGCACTTCAAGCACATTTAAAAGCCATCACATCTGCAATTGTTTCTCACTGCAATGAAAAGAGCTGGCAGCTGGGTTTCTATCAGAGACTCAGCTGTCTTTTCTTTTCTCCAACTGTAGAACCAAAGATAGGGATTACTTTTATAAATATGTAATTATGTTTTTTTCAGATTCTGATTAATAATTCATCTTCAACTCCTATAGCATTATGTTTGGAATGTTAAACAACTGAGTGAGTCAAATTTTGATATTTAGGAAGATTAAGGGGAATATTGTGCATGAATTTTCGTTTCCATAGCTACCTCAGAATATTAGTAGAGCATAATGAGAGACAGATTGGTTTCTCTGACAGAAGCCACACACCCTTATGTTTCACTCAGGAAAGGTTATGGCTACATGTGGGTCTGATAGTCGTATGGACTACATGGTGTGGCTGTGAATCAATGAAGCAATGCTGGTTTTTAGCAGGAGGTATATCAGGGTACAGTGTGTTTCTGCTTCTGCCTCTTTTAATACAAAATCTGGTCTACTGTAAAAAGACCCAGGTAGTCTAACAGCAGTAAAAGTTAGACCTTGGTGTTTCAAACTTTAGTTCAGTCTTTTGAAAAATGCATAAATTACTTTTTAATATTGTGCTATTGGAATAACATAATCTTATAAAATTCATCAAAGTTGAATGATATATATATATAATATGTATATTATATATATATAATATGTATATTATATATATGGATATGGTGCTAAATATATATTAAGGATAAACCCATTTAACTTTACCAAGCAGCACTATTAGTTCAAAAAGGGGCAAAATGTAATAAAATGTATGTGTGTGAGTATATGTAGTATGTGTGAATGTGTGAGATGAATGTGTATGTTGTTAAAGAAAAACTATTGAGACTCTTATAAAATGTTAATGAAACATTTATTACAAATTATTATAATAGGAATAATTCAATGGGAGAGAGAGGCATTGGCTCAATTCTGCAGACAGGAAAGCCATGTAAATGGGGAGACTGAGAGGGCTAGTGTATAGAAATTGACCAAGAAGAGATGGTAATTATGGGCATTCTCGAAAAATTTGGTGTATTGATTACTTTTCTGTTGCTGTGATAAAATGCTGTGACTAAAAGTAGCTTATAAAAGAACCAGTCTATTTTGGCATATGACTCCAGAGGGACAGTCTGCAATGTTGGGGGAAACATGGCAACAGGCAGCCTGAATAGAAATCTGGGAGATCATATTTTCAACTGAAAATATGAGGTAAGAAGAATGAGCTGTAAGTGTGATGAATGCCATGAACTCTCAAAGTCCACTCTCAGTGCTATACCTCTTCCAGCATTGCTGTAACCCTAGATATTCTATAACATCACCCAAGCACCACCACCAACTGCTGACTAAGTAAGAGCTCAAATACCTGAGCTTATAGGGATATTAGGCACATTTCTCATTCAAACACCCGAACTTGGCAAGTAAGAATCTTGTTAAAGGTGGGTCAGGAATTTGGATCTTGAGAGGAAATAATCTGTTAAGGGCAGAGAAACCTCTATAAACTAAATTGCAGGATTCTTTGTGAATTGGATGGAAAGATCCAAATAGAATGTAGGCTGTACTGGTCTTTGTAGTACTAACACAAAACATCTGAGGCTGGTGGTCTTCTAATGAAGAACTGTATTTAGCTCACATTTCTGCAGCTTTAGGAACATGCCAATGGCATATATACGGTCTATGAAAGGCTGATGGTAGATGCATTGCCAAGATGAGTGCATGTGTGTTGTGGAATATTCCTTTACACTGTAAGAAGATATGTCACTATGATTGGTTTAATAAAGAGCTGCCAATACCTAGGCAGGAAGAGGTTAGGTGGAACTTTCTGGCAGAGAGTGAAGCAGAGATGGATTATGGCACTTGAGAGATGCCAGAGGACACAGAGAGGAAACAGGAGGTTCAAGATGGAAAAGAGGTGAAAAGCCACAAGGCAAAATGTAGATGAATATAAATGGGTTAATTTAAGCTATAAGAGATAGTGGGACAAGCCTAAGCTATAGGCCGAGCTTTCACAATTAATAACAAGTCTCTGGGTCAATTCTTGTGGGCTGGTGGCCCAAAGATTAACACAGGTACAGATGTGTAAGGAGTGACCACAAGAGGAGACAGGAAGCCCAAAGTGGGGGGACCTCTTCTGTAATAACTTCCTCATGTGAATGCTAACTTAAAATCCCTTGAAATCTGCTTTAGTCCCTCCCTGAAACAGCACCCCAAATAACTGAATTAACTCCACTGAATTTCACCTCATTTCTCCCATTGTAAACTCTGAGAAAAATGCTTTTTAACACATGAGCCATGATTGACAAACTCAAAAGATCTAAACCATATCAGGGACCAATACCAAGTCCTTATTGAGAGGGAAACCCATAGGAGCCCTCACTAAAGTGGGTCAAAGAGAAAATCTTTGTCACTTTTTCAGTTAGAAAATCTAACTCATCATCTAACTAGAAGTTTTGGCTATTATATGTGACTATCTATAATCTGTATTTAACTATACATTACATTTTTAAAAGAGCCCTATAAACACAATATCTAAACAAGAGGAGAAATATACCTATAACAAATTGACATTAAATAAGTATATCAGTAAATCAAAATCCATGCCAATGCAAAGTATTCATTTCTATATAATATTTCCTTTTTTTCCATTAAAAAGAGATAGGCTGTGATCATTAACCATTTATAACCAACCCCGTTTAAATGAAAACAAACATTTATAAACAATATTTGAGAATTTGGGTGTCATTCTCTCCCAACTGCTTCCTGCTGTTTTGGGATACTGTCAATACCACAGGGATCCTTAGAAAACCCAGAAACCTGGTCCAATTCTGGCTGTAGTAGTCTGAGGCTGCATTGTCTCAGCTGCTTTAGATGTTGGATCACCTGGGCCACTGCTTCAGGGGTTCTTGCTTGATCAAACCATATTAGTCTGGAAGGAATCCACAGCTTTTCATTTTCTGTGGAAACAAAAACAAAATCTCTTTTCCATGGTAACATGTTCTTAGACTTAAATTTTGCCAGCAAAAGGTTCTATGCCATTTTATGCATTTCTCTTCATTGGGGACAAATTTTCAACCAGAATCTTTTTTGTTGAGACTTGCTTTATTTTAAGAATGTAGAAATCTAGGCAATCTTATATCACTCACTTGTTCTTTCTTACCCTCTTGTAGCTTGTATGCCAAACAGAATGCTATATTCTTGGCCATGTGAACATGAGTGTAGACCATCAGACACTACCAGCTGTTCTAACAGATAAACCCTTCAGTGCTGAAAATAGTAGAAATTTTAAGGTGATCACAAACTTTTCACTTGGTTTGACACTGGGTGGAAATGCCACTTTTGTGTTTCTTTTTAAAGGCTTATTTGTGTGTGTGTGTGTGTGTGTGTGTGTGTGTGTGTGTGTGTGTGTGTGTGTGTGTGTGTGTGTCTGCATGTATGTATGGATACTGCATGTATGCAGGTACCTGCAGAACCAGGAGAAGGCATAAGATCCCTTAGAACTAGAATTGAATGATGTGTTTGCTGGGAGCCAAACCCAGGTTTTATGAAAGAGAAGCATCTCTCTTCATTGCTAAGCCACATCTCTAGCTCACTATCTGTTTCTTACTATGCTTGTCAAATCAATATTCAAAAAATTCCTTGAGGAACTTTGTGTTTTATCTGTTATAATTAAAATGTTACATTGGGGAGATTCCTCAGTCAGGAAAGTGCTTGCTGTCTAAATCTCAGGATCTGAGTTAGGACCCCCAGCACTCAAATTAAAGGATGCAATGACTCCAGTATCTGTAGGGCAGGTGGAGCCTTAGAGTCACTGGCCAGCTGATTAGCATTATATGCTCCAGGTTCATTGAGAGGGAAAGGTAAAATTTAAATGTTTCTTTTTATGTATATTTATGAGAAGAGATCATCATTAAAGTGCAAATCAAGGTCTATTAAAAATAAACGAGTCTGTTCAAAGTACCAGTTATGAAATAAGCACTTTTTGTGGGAGTGTTGAAGAATAAAGCTCCCTTCTTTAGAATCTCTGGGTACTGTGACTAGTGAAAGAATGAGAGTCAGGTGGATTGGGTATTTGACGATATAGAGGTACAACCTCAAAGATAGCAATGTGAAAAAGGTGTAAGGGAGTGTCATCCAGTTTTCAATCAAAATAACCAACTACAGGAAATGTACACAAGTTTCTGTAAGGGATTCATTATCATTGAAGCCAGAATTTCAGAGCCCTCCCTAGCTGGGTCTTAGTCTAGTTCACTAATGCTTTCCTCATTGCCCCAACCATGACACAGAGGTCCTGGTGTTTCACTATATGTTCATCTGGATATGCATGGCTTATGGACCAAGATATAGTTATTATACAGAGAGCTGTATGAACCATGCTGAGTCTAGAACCATGTTAAAACTAAGGCTTGTGCCAGATTTGCAGCATCAACTCCTTGGCCAAACACTTGTGTAAAGAGTGGATGAGGTCTTGGTCTGTGTGCTCTCAAGTTCATCTAAATATATCTGCATTGTATATGCTTCTGTAATGTGTCCCTCCCTGATAATTCTTTCTTCTGATGCTGTGAGCTTGGGGAAGGAAGTGGAAATATCTGCATCTCATCTCTTGATCTGATGATTCATTTTTCTTCAGGAGGCGCCAATTCTTCCTCTCCTTCCTTTATAGAGATCTCACTCTTGTTTCCTGGTTTTTCAAGGTGGATGCATCTTCCTTCTCTGTCTTGTGGTGATAAGCCTCTTGCTCAGCCTTGAACAGTTCAAAGACTTAAGGATGAGCAAGAGATAAAATGCAACCTGAATATTTTCAAAGTGTCATGCTGCCACATATTTCTCTAGAATCCATACTCACACACAAAACGAAGTATTCTTGTTCACTCAGATTTTACAAACTTTGTATTTATTCTTCCTTTGTTCTTCTATCATTTATGAAAGAATATTCTAGTACCATGATAGGCCTCTGACATTTTTGCGCATAAATGGCTACACATCATATGTAAGAATATGGGTAGACAACAGATATGCTTGAGTATCTATGCTCTTTCCATTTGCTTCTTGAGCTATTCCATTCATTTGTTTCAGTGTGTACATTCTTTTTATTCTGTGGTGCAAAAGCTTTACCAGACTTCAGTATGTGCCAAAGCTAATTAAGACAATCTCTAAGTTGTCCATGTCACCTTTTTTTGATGAGTTGGGTGGTATTTATTTATTTATCATCAAGTAGTCATAAACAATATTTTTATAAAATACCATATTCTGTATTAATTTATTATTGGTACAGAAGTTACAGATGTCATAAAATGGATACACCAAACAAGTATGTATTTGCTTTTACTCTCTCTTCCTTTAATTTTAAAGGGTCATTATGTAATTCTCCTTCCTACCTTCAATAAAAAATAATGTACTTATAGCAAGCATTCTACAATGTTATGTTAATTGCACCCCACGGTGGTTCCTCTTCCTTATATGTCTGCGTTGAAGAGACTGATAGATTTCCCTGTTGGCTTCACTTTGAGAGGCACATGAGCAGAGCTGAGGGCAGTTGCTCTTTCCAAGCCAGGGCAGATACCTTCAAGTGCTGCTCTCTGAGCTGCACACTGGGGACTGACTGCTTCCAGTTCTTTTTAGATTTATTTACCAGCATGTCAGAAAAACACCAATATTCTAAAGGTTAATAGACTAGTGTGATTTATGAAAACTGTCCTTGCACCCAAATCACCTGTGAATTGGAGAAAGAACCCTGAGCAGGACACATTCTACTCTGGGGTCCTCCTAGCATTGTTCTCAGTCCAGCAGGGCAAGATATGTCACTGTACCTAGAAACAAGAAATGCTGACAAGACTGTGATTTATTACAGGACTGGACATATCTGTCATAGTCCTGCTATGGGATAGTATCTTGCTACTTGCCATGTTTTTTTTTTTTAATGATGTAAATAGTAGTAGCACTCTTACTCCTGGGATTATGAGAACAGATCCCATTAAAGACTTCTGCTCAAAGCAGTTAAATACTGTGGACAAATGAATAGGCAGCTGTGTTCTCTGTGAGAAGTCTGAGAAGTTTGCTTTAGGAAGTGCTAGTCATTAAGGAAACTCCCAAGTCAGGGTTACTTGAGAATGAGAGGACGCCTAACTTTTGAGAAACTTTAGGCTCCTGGCTGAATTCCGTGTGCTACTTTTGACAGGCACTCTGGGCCTCCTTGATGGCACTCATCTGATGACAGTTTTATATGCTGTCAGTGACCACTGTGACTGTGTGGGTCTGCAGAAGGGTAATGTGATTTAATTGCTCTTTGGAGGAAGGATACTTGGGGCACAAAGGAAAGGAAATATTTGATGAAGAAGTGTTGAGTTGACAGAGGCAGAAAGGAAAGTAGATACCCATACAGGGTGGGGTAGAACTCACAACCCAACAGTGTGATGACTCCCCAGGCATTTTATACTGAAACATGGGGGGTGGATTGTAATTTTTTTCCTTTCTTTTTTTGCTCTGCCTGTATTGGTATATGCAGAAGATTTCTCTCTGGTTGTATCAGGGGAAAATGGTGTGCTGATTAGTTTATTTATTTGTTTGTTTGTTTACTTATCTATCTATATATCTCTCTATTTATTTATGGTTAACCTGTCACAAGCTGGAGATGTACAGGAAGGGTGAACCTTGACTGAAGAACTGCTCCTAACAGATTGCTCTGTGTGCATGCCCGGGCATTTTCTTGATTAATGATTGATGCAGGGGAACCAAAACATGGAGGATAGTGCCATACCTGGACAAATGATCCTAAGTTATATAAAAAAGCAGGCTGAGAAGCCAATATGTGGCATTTCTACGGGGCTTCCTATGTCCAGGTTCTTGTCCTGCCTTCCTTCCCTTCATGATGGATTTAAATTGAAAGATGAAATAAGCCCCAAGTTGCTTTTGATCATGGTGTGTGTTATATAGGAAATAGGAAAGAAATGACTACATCTGTCTACCTTTGCCAATGTCTCTGATCTAACAAATGAGAGAAGTCTACAAATTCTAGAAACAATTTCCTTGTGCAACTCTCACCTTACCAGCCTCAATCTGTGCTAAGATATGAGCAAATGAGTATGACGTCTCACATTTGTATCTCTGGAACATTTTTGTCTCTAGCTGCAGAACAAATCATGCCTATTAAGGCACAAAATGAATTTAACACATGATTATGTATGTCTACAATATCTGCATGGACATGTGCAGTAGGTCAGACTGAGCAGGGCTGCAAGCAAGGCCTTCCTTGCCAGATTCCCACACCAGTTTCCTTGTTGGGTAAATGGAAGACAAGGTAATTTTTCTAAGCCTTGTGCTTTAGCTTGTAAAACCACAGGGACAAGGCCACTTTCACTTTTTGTTCTTGGTCTCTGCTTCTCTGATTGGTGATGCAAGCTCTAGCAAGTGGAATTTGTTTATTCATTTTTCATTCTCAATTATGCAGTTCAAACTTTAACTAGCATTTAGGAAAATGAGCCATATTTTCTGGGCACCAGTCCCCTCAAGACACCTCTAATCTGTGAGACCAATAAGTATGAAATCTAGATGGAAACTTGGGCTGTGTTTTCCAAAGTCTAAACTTGTCCCTCAACATATAAGATGGGAAATTGCCTAAATATCTAGTGAAATAGAAGCTGGGTCCAGCATTTCACAATCCCACATCAACAAAAGTGAGAATTTGCTACTCCTTTCACCTCTGTGAAAATGTTCATATTAGCTAAAAGATTAAATTAAAATGTGTATAACTGATCTATAGTCAAAATTTGCTGCTTTTTAGACATGCTTTAAATACATTTGAATCTTTCAATTTCAACAACTTCTTTAGGTTTAGAATTAATTTTAAAATCAGAATTTTGTTAGCTTTTGAAAGACTTCATAAATTAAAAATAGAAAGTCCTGGAGGGACTTTATGACACAAGATGCTACTTGAAGAAACTCTGAGGTAATATGGAAGTTCCCTTCAATATAAGGCTGTACGCTTCCAGGGATAAAGTTGCAACATGCTGTCCAGGCACCAAGCAAGACTACCATCCAGAGGCAGCTGTTACTGTGTGACAAACATCTCTTTACATTTAAAGAGTATCACATTTTATGAGGATAAAGAAATCATATCTACAAAATGAGTTTAAGTTTGAGTACTTACCTCAGCCTCTGGCTTCATGAAATTTTAATTATGTCTTCTTCATATTCATCATTTTCACTTGAAGGGCAATATGTTTGGTAATCAATAGAGATGGAGAAATCTCGTACTTTGAATCAATATTCAAAACAGTCGCTATAATGCCAGTGATATGAAAGTCTTACGTTATTTATTGCTGCAGCTTCATTTTAGACCTCTTGGGTGTATATATATTTGAAACTGTGTGTATACTTGCATGCAAACTTTTATAATTGTGACAAAGAATATCTCTTCAACCATTTATTCAAAAAAGTGTGATATTTATCTTCCTTTCATTTTATAACATGAGTAACTTGCTCTCGAATTGAACATGGCTGTATGTGCATCTCATATGAGACATAATCAAATAAACACATAAGACCTAATCTAAAAATTGGAATTCCTGTTGCAAAGGGAAGTTGCCCCTATGAGGGTGGGGATTATACTTATCTGTGGAGATGAGGGCAAATATTTAAAGTGTAGTTAGGAATTATGCTGATATAGTAAAGTAGTGATTATAGATTCTTTCCAAGATCCATGACTTCACTAGCCCTTGGTAGCTATCTAAGTTTCCAGTACCAGGTATAATTTACCTATTGTTGAGCAGATCTCAAATCTCATTAGAAAGTTATTAGTTAGTACCAAAGAATGCAAGCTGCTACTGTACCTTTAGGTGTTGGTTGTGGTTTGGATTCATAAGAGTCAATTATAGAAAACCACAACCAATTAAAAAGCAGAGTTGTAGCACCTAGTCATAATTAATACATCTATAATACATCTGTATCTAAGGCCTCAGGGTTCTTTGCAGAATAGGGCAGGACAAAAGGCCCATAAGATCAGGGAATAGGCTGTGATTTTTTTTATCTTTTTGCAACATTGGAAGCTATCATCATAAAGTCCAACATGGCTACCTAAACATGAACTGAGCATGTACATCAATAGGCATTCTAAAGTGGACATGAGAAAGCCCATGAGACCTTACCCATATACAAAGAACTACAGGCCACTAGGGAAATGCCAAGAGCAGGAGAAATAGTCCTCTCCAGAGATGAGCGCATCAAGTGGTTATCCAATATGAAGTGGTCAGCCTTGCAAACATTCATGCAAGCAATATTATATACTGAACAGCTTGTTTTTAGGATTATGTGTATATATATTTGTATAATGACAATTAATGAAAAAAGAGACCCTGAATTTGAAAGAGATCTAGGAGGATTATTTGGGAGGGTTTGAAGGGAGGAAAGGGAATTTGGAAATGATGTAATTATGCTATAATCTCAAAAAAAACTTTTTAAGAGAATTACAATTTCTACTTGCTTATCAGCTTATCACAATCATCCTTCTGGATTCAGACCAAACACTGAAACCATAAACATATACCATAAAGTAGAAGGTGTTTCAAGATTTATTCCATACAGAAAAAAATATGGCCCTCCTGTATGTGTCAATGAGAAGAAGAGTGCATGTGTGGTTAGTCATTACTTTTATCCTAAGATCAAGGGAAAATGATTTATTTTGGCTCACAGTTCAAATGGTTTCTTGGTTTCAGGTGCTTGAGCAGGACATCATAGTGGTGGCAGCTTGCTGTAGAAGAATGTTTTAACATTATAAAAGACTGGAAGGAGAGAGAGACAGACAGAGGGAGAGAGAGAGAGAGAGAGAGAGAGAGAGAGAGAGAGAGAGAGAGAGAGAGAGAGAGATGCACAGAGGGAGAGATAGAGAGATAGATAGATAGATAGATAGATAGATAGATAGATAGATAGGTGTCCAGTGACTTGGTAATCAGTGACTATATTACTGATGGACTCTGCCATTGGCAAACTACTTCCTCCACCTAATAACAATAGCAACTCTGAAAAGGGCATCACCAGGTAGGACCACATCTCCAACACATAAGGTTTTGTGGAACCATATTACCTTGACCAGATTTAGAAAGAGTCAATCAGACCTGAAGAATATTACTGGTAAAATTAAGATTATTTTAGTACTGTAGCATTAGGTTGTACAAAGACCACCAGATTGTATTAAGGGACAAAATGTTCATGAAAAAATAGCAGCAGCTAATATGAATTGCTTATTACCACAAAAGAAATAAAGCCATAACAATTATAGAACAACAGGTTATTTATAATAGTTTCTCCTCAAGACAGAAAGGTCATTTTTATTCATAGACCATAACAGAGTCTCTGTATGCATACACAAGTATATATGTATATTTATATCTACTATGCATGTTGCATATGCATGAGTGTATACATATATAAAGTAAATGTATGTGTATGCATAATATATGATATAAATACATTATGTAGCTACATGTGTACACATGAAGAGTGAGAGTGAGGAGGGAAGAAAGGAAAGAACGAAATAGCATATTTAATATAGCACATTTGGTAGAAAAAGGAATTCCTTATTTTTATTTTTTTGGTAAATTTTCTTGCTATTTTATTTTGGAAAGAATCATAGGAAAATTAGCATACTTTAAAATATATTTCATTTATAATAGTTCAAACTTTACTCATATTTTCTGTTTTCTCTTTTATGGAAAAGAGATTTTCTCACATACTATATCCTGATTACTGCTTCCTTCCCTCTTTCTACTCCTCCCAGTTCCTTCCCACCTCCTCTCCTATCTGGATCCATTCTCTTTCTGTCTATCATTAGAAAAGACTTCAGGCCAGCCGTCGGTGGTGCACACCTTATATCCCAGCACTCAGGAGGCAGAGGCAGGTGGATCTCTGTGAGTTCGAGGCCAGTCTGTTCTTCAGAGCGAGCGCCAGGATAGGCTCCAAAACTACACAGAGAAACCCTGTCTCAAAAAACAAAAAAAAAAAAAAAAGAAAGAAAAGAAAAGACTTCTAAGAGATAATAATAAAATAGGACAAAATATAATAGGATAAAACAAAAACTATAACATCCAAGTTGGGTAGTACAAACCAACAAAAGAAAAAGAATCCAAGAGAAGGCACAAAAATCAGAGACCCACTCATTCGTACACTCGGGAGTTCCATAAAACACTATACCAGAAGCCATAATATATACACAGAGGACCTGCTGCAGACCTGTGCAGGTCCTGTGCATGCTGATTCAGTTTCTGTGAATTCATATGGGTTTTCTTGATTTATAGGAACTTGTTTTCTTGGTGTCCTCCATCCCATCTGGCTCCTGCACAATTTTTGCTCCTCTTCTGTGTGTGGGTTCCCTGAACTCTGAGGAGAGGGATTTGGTGGAGAAATACCATTATGAATGAGTGTTCCAAGTTCTCTCTCTTTCAGCATAATGCTTGGGTGTGGGTCTCTGTATTCCCATCTTCTGCAGAAAGAAGCTTCTCTGATGATTACCCAACAAGGCAGACTATCATTAGGAGTCAGTTTATCAATATTTTGTTGTTGTTCTTAAAAACCAGTAGTAGATAGCCTGGGTCCCTAAACTATGTAGTCTCTGGTTCTTGGCCAACCAAAGTAGTGTCAGGTATGGATCCCATCTCAAGGAGTCAGTTCAGTTATTAGTTTGTTACTTCCATATTCTTTGTGCCACCATTGTCATAGCATATTTTCCAGGCAGGATACCATTGGATATCAAATGCTTTGCGGATGGCTTGGTGTTTATGTTTCTCTTTTGCTAGTGTGTAGAGAACCTCCCTTTGCCAAAGATTCTACACATGGGGTGAAGATTCTATGTAGCCACTAGCTTGACTTATCCATATTCAGTGAGTTCTGTGGGTATTGTCTTTGGCAATGGGGACTTGCTGTCAGTTTATAGAGAGCAACCTATTATCTTGGCAACAGTCCAGGTTGTTTGGGGGATTTTCCTGGGGCTCCTTTGGCCAGCAACTCAATTAGATGTAATTCAATCCCATAGCTGGGAGCTTGGTTTGGTGACAAGAGATGGCAATTTGGGACTTTGTATCCTCTATTATTTGGTGATTTCATTTAAATCCCCTTCATACATGTATATATGTTAGGAAGTTTCTACTGTATTAGGTTTCCATACTACTCCTCAAATACCCCATGTGTCTGTTTCCCTTTATTCCCTCCGTCAACTCCTTACCCATTACCTCTCCCACTTGATCCTCAAGTTACAGTCCCCCCATCCATCCATAATTATCTATTTGATTTCCCTTTCTAATGAGATCTATCTATATCTGCTAATATCCACATAAAAGCTCATATGTACTATGCTTGTCTTTCTGGGTCTGGAATACCTCACTCTGTGATTTTTTTCTAGTTCTATCCATTTACCTACAAATTCCATGATGGTCCTATTTTTTATATCTGAATTGTCCATTGTATAATTGTCCATTGTATAAATTTACCTCATTTTCTTTGTCTATTTTTCTTTTGAGGGGCATCTAGAGTGTTTCCAGTTTCTGGCTATTATGATTAGAGCAGCATTTCAACATGGTTGATCTAGTCTCTTCGTTGGAGAATGAAGAGTTTGGACATATGCTCAAGAGTGGTAGAGCTGAATTCTGTGGTAGACAATTCTCATTTTTCTAAGGAAGTGCCTTAGAAAATAATTTCCAATTGGATATACAAGTTTGTCCTCCCAACAGCAATGGATGAATGTTCCCTTTACTCCATATCCATGCCACTATGAACTCTTACTTGTTTTATTAATCTTAGCCATTCTGACAGGTGTAAGAGGAAATCTCAACATAGTTTTGATTTGCATTTTCCTGATGACTAAGGATGTCAAGCAAAGTGTTTCTTGGCCACTGAGTTTTCTCTTCGCAAAGTTTCTATTTCTGTCTGTACTCCATTTTTAATTGGATTATTTGTTTTCTTGATACATAGTTTCTTGAGTTCTTTATATAATTAAGGTATTATTTCTCTATTGGATGTGTAGGGGGTAAAAATCTTTTTCCATTCTGTAGGTTTCCACTTGGTACAAATTGTGATGTCCTTTGACTAGCACAATTTGTTGAACATACTGTTTTTCCCTAGTGTGTATTTCTAGTTTCTTTATTAAAAAATGAAATATACATAGGTGTATGAATTTATGTCTGGGTCTTTAATTCTACTCCATTGATCAACATGTCTGTTTTTGTGCCAACACCATGCTGTTTTTATTACTATAGCTTTTTAGTACAGCATGGTATCAGAAATGACACTTTGACTGCTTTTCTTTTTTATATTTTTTCTTTAAATTAAGAACAAGCTTGTTTTACATCTCAATCCCAGTTCCCTCTATGTCCCTTCCTTCCCTTCCCCCCAACTCCCCTATCCTATCTCCTATCTATTCCCCAGGGAGGTTAAGGCCTTCCGTGGGGGATCTTCAAAGTCTGTCCTATCATTTGGAGCAAGGCCTAGGCCCTCTTCCATGTGTTTAGGCAGAGAGAGCATCCCTCTATGTGGAATGGGCTCCCAAAGTCCATTTGTACATTAGGGATAAATACTAAGCTACTGCCAGAGGCCGCATAGATTACCCAGGCCTCCCAGATGACACCCATGTTCAGGGGGTCTGGGTCAGTTCTATGCTGGTTTCCCAGCTCTTAGTCTGGGGTCCATGAGCTCCCCCTTGTTCAGGTCAGCTGCCTCTGTGGGTCTCTCCAGCCTGGTCTTGACCCCTTTGCTCATCACTCCTCTCTCTCCGAAACTGGACTCCAGGACTTTTCAATATGCATACCCTTTATCTCCTTGAGTTGTCTTATTGCTCTAGCTAAGATTTCAACCAGTAGGCATGGAAAGAGTGGACAACCTTGTCTTCATCCCCACTTAGTGGAATTTGTTTGATTTTTCTCTCCATTTAAATTTATGTTTGCTGTGGTTGTGCTGCAAACTGCCATTAGTATATTGAGGTATGCCCTTTGTATCTCCAATCTCTCCAGGACCTTTAACATGAAGGAATGTTGGATTATGTCAAAGGCTGAAAAGGAATTCTCAAAAACAATATGGAAACATCAGAGAAGTGGGAGGGCGATCAAAAGTTATTTCAGGAGCCATGGGAGGATTTCAAGTGGAAAAATCATGTTGGGCACTACAAGGCGCATATCCCCTTATACCTCGGTATTGAGTAAAATAATAAAGAAAGAATAAACAAGGACACTAAAATAACCAATGTAGTAATTTGTTTTACTCAGAGACACATAAGCTACAAATGGACCTGCTAAGTGGGCTTCACAATGAGGGCAGCCTGCTGACTTGATTACAACCAATTTTACTTAGTTAACCCAGAGTAGGCAAGACTTGGGGGTGAGGAAGCAGAGCATATAAGCTTTCTCTTTGCAGCTTCACTCCAAGAAGTTTTCCTCTCAGATTTCTGAGCCAGGTGGATATCACTAATTCCTAAGGGCTACACCCAGGAAAGGGGACAGTTGAAGTACCAGAGATTTATCACAGGAGTGGTCCTCAGAGAGATGGGCCAAGAATTTTAAAAGCAGTGATTTTTATCAAGTATGCTATACTAGTACTAGATAAAATAGATATATTGTCTCAACAAGAATTAAGAAGTCGCAGTGAGATTGGCAGGGTAGAGCTGGTATACACTAAGCCTATTTCTGTATTGTGGAATTAAATATAGGAGAAAGAACGATTGAAGAAATTGCAGTAGTTCAATATGAAGAGGGAAATGCATAATAACAATTATGTTATTAGTAAAATGTTTTCCTCCTCAAGCTCCAAAAGAGCATTTTCAGATCTGAAACTACTGGAAGCCAACATTATGTAATGAAAGACTGAGGATGCTGGAGAGATGGGATAGTTGAAATATCAAGGGCTAGAAGAAATTGAGAGGTAACAAGGTCATAGACACTTCCCCATCAGGTTCCTGTTCTCTCGGAAGGTAGATTTGAGATTTCACACAAACAAAACCTTTTGCTGGCCCAATAGCTTTTGACAAATCCCAGCTTGTTTTCTCTCTATGAAATGCATATTGTACAAGGAAGATGACTTTTAGACAAAATAATACATTGACCTTTTGCCATTTTGCACCTTTTCCTATGAATATATTTTCCTGAGGAAAGCTCTTAACTTCTTAAAAGTAGCTTGTGAGTGATGTACTTGTATGGTAAATAAGGGCTTCTTCAATTTGCAATATTATTAGGGTGAATAATTTGTTTATTTTGTGCACATAGCACACTCCAACATCTGAACAGTAAGCTATTCTGCTGTTGATCCTGCTCTGATGGGATCTTGTGCATTTGCTGGGCTTCCGTTTTTGTTTCCAGTCTAACCAGTAAACTGTTGCAGCAGCGCTGGTGCACCACAACAGATCTACTCAGCATACAGCTGGAGCATTTAGCATCACTGCCTTTGTTTACTCACAGTTGTTCAGGCACTTTAAAGCAATGCATCAACTGGTTAAGATGTTGTAGTTGCTTCCTGCTTAAAATTAAAAACAGAAAAATAATCTTGCCTTCACATCCCTCCTTGGTTAGGTGAGATGTTTCCTTGAATAGCTGTATCTTCTGTTACAGGACTATTTCTGAGTCTCTCTCAGTACGTGCACAAGTGGGTGAAAGGGAATGCTATGAATGGAGGGGCAGAGATTTGTAGTCAGAAACATGTAGAGTCCCTCCAAACAGACTGAAAGCTCTCTAAATAACTAGACCCAAGGGTTTCTTCCATTTGCTGTGGAAAACACATACAGGTAAGCCTGTTTCCACTGTATCTCAATTCTATTCTTTTTCACAAAAGCCATGTCTATTTTTTTTGAATAAGCTTTGATATTTTACGAAGAAATATATCCTTTGGTTTGGATTATAAAAGACTTTTCTTAGTGTGTAGTGAAAGATACATTTACCAAGATGTTTTATTGTTCCACAGTTGGAATTAATATCTCCCTGCTTTATACTTCCTCAGCACGTTGTAAGTGCCTCTATTATAGCACTTATTACCATCTGCCTACATTCATGGTTGTTAATGTATGTCTTTAGATTATGAGACCCTGAAGGGCAAGGACCATACCTTCGTCATTTTATATCGTCCCTAAGGCTCTATGCAGTGACTTGCATTTAGTTTGTGCTAAATAAATGTTTATTAAATTGACTGAGTAGATGGTGTATTCTTAAAGATATACTGCTATTCTTTGAAAAGCATGTTTTATTTTTAATCTTGGCTGATAGTTAAGTTTGTAAAAATTCAAGCAAGCTGAAATATTATCAGAAATATTTTGTAGAGCAAATGCTCCCTTAGAGAGACTTCTTTGCTGTTGCAATTTAATTCAAACTGACATATTATTTATGTGTATTGTGGCGTTAAGACCTAGATTTTGAAGTCAGGTAACACTGAAATAAAATTCGTTTCATCGGGACTGTATACTCTATTGGAGAGTTCTAGTAAGGTTCAAGTGGATTATCTATATAAAGCAGTTAAGCATATCCTGGGAGATAAATTAACAGATTCATCTATTTCCTTTTCTCCCCCTCTGCTTCCTTTGATCTAACATTTGTTGGTGAATTCTGGATTTTGAAACTATTGAGTGCTAATGTCAACACCTGTCCTGAGTACTGGGACCCAGAAATGATCCCAACACTTCCTATAGCATTTGAAGCTGAACATGGAAGACTAAATAAAAAAATCATAATTTTGTGTTGTATCAAGATAGGGAATGTATTTTTGGTAATATATAGTGGAACGGATGAAAATTTACTTTGTCCTAGAATGTCATCAAGGGCTTAATGAATGACACATGAGTGATGTTAATTTGATAGAAGTGAGAGAGACATTTTGAATAGAAAAAATAATGTGAACCAGATTTAAAACTATCATAAAGCATCATAATTTGTGCAGTGCACTACTTAATACATTATAAAGATGGAGAAGAGCTGAGTTCCATGAAAGCATTTCTGTTGTGTTAAAAAAACAAAAATGAAAACAACTCATGCGTTAAGCGTAAAGGTCAGACAACAATTCATGTTTCTCTTTCTAGGATTTATTAGTTACTCCCTCTCCCCAGCAGGGACCACTGAAGTAATTCCAGAAAAATCTTGGGGTTTCAGTAACCCAATCTGAACACCACTGCTACAAATGATGAGCTGTAGACTGGGAGGGGGTTAAGTTCAAGCAGGGTAGAGAATGAGATGGGATTAGGAACAGCAGTGTTTTTGCCCAGAAGTTTGAGTCCTGACTCTGAAAATATCTGTTCTTAATATTAGGGATCCCATATGAGCTGCTGTGGTGTCTTTTGAGTTCAATATCTTTGAAGATAAAGCTGGATTTTATCACATAGATATGAATTCCAGACAGTTCAGTTGTCTGGAATTCTAGTTTTCTTATGGTTTATGCTTACTGCAGTATTTCCTGCAAAGCAACAGTCTGGTTGCAGGTCTTATAATTTGTATGGATACAGAAGATTTCTTATGATCACTCAGTACAGTGTTGATTTCTTCTCATCTAACTAATTAAAGGAGATTTAATTTGTTAGCCTCTCATCATCATAACAAAATATTAAAGATAGACTAAGCTACTTAAGAAGAAAAGGAAGATGTATTTGCTCACAGTTTGCAGGGTTAAAAGTCCTGACAGTATAATTCAGGTTCAATGAGGGACAGTCTTTGACAACATCAGCAAGATATGCTGGTGTTACAATGACACAAATGTTGTAGGAGTAACAAATCACTCTCTGGCAGGATTTAAGACCCATTTCACAATATGGAACCCATGACTGACACTGCTCAGGTGGCCAAGAACCTGAGAAAGAATAGGACATGGGTCTGGGGAAAGGAAAAACATTATTGTTCTGCCAAAGGAACACAGCAACAAAATGAATCCCAAGTGCATTCTGGTATACCCATAAATTAGTCTTTGCTTAGCCATCATCAGAGAAACTTCTTCCTGTATTAGATGGGAACTAATGCAAAGATTCACAATTGGACAGAGAGTGAGAGATATTGGAGCCCCCAGTCTTAAATGGGAGTCTTTATTGGATTTCCCACCTAAGGGCTCAATGGCCTAAACAGAAGAGGAGGCAGAAAGATTTTAAGAGTCAGAGGTGATAAATGACTACAAGGAAAGAGTGTCTTCAAGACACAGTAACACTGAAGCATATATAGACTTACAGAGTATGACAGCACATGTTTAAGCCTGCTGGGGTCCCAGGACTGAGAGGAGGAAGTGGACATGGGCTCCCACCACTAACCAAGAAACTATCCGCAATTGGTAGGAACCTGTGCATAAGGGAAAAACTGGTCTTCTTCAACAGAGTCTCCCTGGGTGAGAGACTAATTACCACAATTTACGGTAGGTGCCATGCCCAGGATTAGATGGCCAACACAAAGTGAACATCAAGATTTCAAACCATTAAGATTTATCATTTTTGTCTGAATCTTTATTATGCATAATGACTAAAGTTATGCTTATCTGACTATTATAAACATGAAAATGAACAGGAAACCAAATGTTCCACACTTATGTCTTACAAGACATGAATTACTTACCTTTTTATAGCTGCAGATCAAAATCTCTTGTCTGTGTTGACAACACTCTGCCCACTGACAGCTGTGCAATCTCTGCTGATGTCTCCTTAAGCTCAGGGGCCAGGCCCAGCTCCATGAATGAAGTGAAGTTGTGATTGCACTTGAGCCTGTGCTTAGTGCCATCTATACCTGTGACACCTTGATTTAAAGATCTGTCATCTACATTTCTATGTATAGTTCCAATGTAAGACACTACTACAAGGCCAAGATCTATTTCCATTTATTGTTGCATGGATGAGCCACTCCAATCCTATTCCAGCTAATTCAAAGGGACTCTTTATTTTTTTTCTAATAAAATAGACTATAATTTTTTTCTTGAAGTAGGTGAACTCTTGTCTGGGCTTGTGACTGGCTTAGATTTCAACTGGATTGGTATTTGCCTGGCTAGAATATGATTTGGTATTACACTGATTTTTGGCTCCTTGTAATTTTATTGGGAAACAATCCAGAAATCCGGAGATAGAGAAAATTGGAGAAAAATTTCCCCTTGTACTAAAAACACATTCATTTTTATACAATATATTATAGTTGGCGTTTACTTTGGGCTGCCAACCAGCTCCCACATAAAGACATGGTGACTTATTACTAATTATAAATGCTCATTATTAATTATAAATGCTTGACCTTAGCTTAAGCTTGTCTCACTAGCTCTTTTAACTTAATTTAACCAGTTTCTATTCATCTACATTTTGCTTCAGGTCCTTTTACCTTTCTTTCATTCTGTATGTCCTACGTTCCTGCTTCCTCTGTATCTGGATGGCTGGCCCTGGCAACTCCCTGGCATCTCCTTTTCTTTCTTCCCTCAAGCCTAAATTCTTCTTCCTAATTATTCTCCCTACCTGGAAGTGTCCATACCTCCTCCCTTTTGACCATTCTGCTTTTTATTAGACCAATCCGGTGCCTTAAGCAGGCAAAGTTAAATAGCAACACACCTTTACATAGTAAAACAAATGCAACACATCCTTGCATAGTTAAACAAATATATTCTAATTACACCTTTCCCTCCCTGTACTCCTCCTAGTTCCCCTCTACTTCCCTTCCCATTCAGATCCACCTCCTTCTGTCTCATTAGTAAAGAACAGTCTTTTAAGAGAAGACAACAAAATATAAGATGAAACAAAACTCATCCCATTGAAGTTGGGCAAAGCAAACCAACAGAAGAGCAAAAGTAAACGAAGGCACAAGGATCAGAGACCCCACTTTTTCCACACACTCAGGAGTCTCATAAAACACAGAGGATCTGATGGAGAACCATGCTGGCTCTGTGGTTGCTGCTCTTTGCTCAGTTGATTTAGAAGGTCTGTTTCCCCTGGTGTCCTCTATCCCCCCTGGCTCTTTTCACCCCATCTTTCACTGGGTTTCCTAAGCTCTGAAGGGAGGAATTTGATGAAGACTTCCCATTTAGAGATATGTGTTCCAAGCTTGCTCTCTTTCTCTGCCTCTGTCTCTCTCCTCTCTCTGTCTATCTCTATCTTTCTGCATAATGCCTGGCTATGGGTCTCTATTCCCTCCACCTCCACCGTCTGTTGTAGGAGGAAGCTTCTCTGATGATGGTTGAATAAGTCACACACCTTATTCAGGATAGCAGAATATCATCAGGAGTCATTTTATCACTACCCCCCCCTTTAAAAAAAGATCAGTAGTATTTCAGTAGTATTTATTTTTCCCTAGGTTATTGGGCTATCTAGTCTTTGGTTCTTTGGTTCTAGGTCACCCAAGCAGTATCAGGTATGGATTTTATCTTGTGGGTTGGCCCTTACGTCAAATCAGATATTGGTTAGCTACTCCCAAAAGAAAGTTCTATTAGTCTAGTTCTTCCTCAGTGTGTGTGTGTGTGTGTGTGTGTGTGTGTGTGTGTGTGTGTGTGTGTGTGTGTATGAACAGGTGCATGCCCCATATATGCACGTGCAAGTTGAGGACAGACGCTGACATTGGGTGTTTTCCTCTAGCAGCATCCACCTTACTTTTTGAGGTAGGATCCAGTGAGCACCAGGATCCTCCTGGCTCCACCTCCCAGCATTAGGATTGTAGGTGTACAATTCCACACCCAACTTTTTTCTTGCTTTCTGAGAATCCAAATTTATGACCTCATTCTTGAGCAGCATGAGCTTCACCCACTGAGCCTTCTCCCTGGCCTCTAAACAGGATTTTTCAATCTTATTCAGACCATTATATAAACAAGCTTGCCCTGTGGAAATGAACTCTCCTTTACCTGAATCTCAAATATAATGTTTATGTTTGGCCAGATGTTAGTTAATTGAAACTAATTACACTTCCCAAGTAATCCTAGCATCTGGAACCAGCCATGCTGAAAAGCAAAGCTGAACTGAAGCATGGTGTTGTCCCTGCCTCTTCTCAGCTGCCTCTGCAAAGGAAAGATTAAAGCACAGTTAGGTCAAATAATCCAATTCTCTTCATTCTATTTTTATTTATTTCTTCATAAATAGACAGAAATAACTTGCCTGTCCATTGCTTAGTTAAGTAGGGTGACCATGTTAAGGCTCAAGGAAGACATTATGAAATCATGTAAATAAAAAGAAACACAGTGACTGTGTTACTTTTTTTTTTGTTTTAACAAATATTTTTGTTGTTTTTTTTTCCTGTGTATTTTCAGAGCATGGAATGCTTTTTTCTTTTTTTAAACCAGAATATAATTTTAAACCAAAACTATGTAGTTTGTATTCTGGAAAGGAAATATTTTTTTCATTTATAGATTTCTTATTTTAATTAAAATGTAATCCAGCATTTTTCTCCCATTTCCTTTCTTCTCTCCAACCTGTTATATTTCCTCTACCTCCAGCCCCTCCCAAGCACCCCAGCCTTCATCAGATTTACAGGGTAAATTTTTCCTTGATATTATTGTTTAATAAATATATGCATAAATGTATAAATACATCCCATTGAGCCTGTTTGAAGCTACCTGTGTATATATGGTTTCAGAACTGATTGCTCTGAAGACACATGGCACACATTGGACACAGCAGTCCTGTTTAGGCACACAAATTAGAACTTTTATTTGTCTGATGATATTCAAAGGGAACTACTGGGTGTCTGTAGACATGAGGCTTAGCAGGTGGTGGTATAATCTTCTGGGACTTATTTGTTTCTCCCAACAACACTTAGATATTATTACACAAGGATACAATGGCATTTAAAAGTGTTTACCAATGTGTAATATTCAAAGCAAGCAGGATATTCTTTACATGGCTGGGACATTTTCTCAGGAGGGCTCTCAGTCAGTACTGGAGACCACAGTTTATTCAAGCATCCTTTTAAATAGCCTTTCAAAAGTGGGGGTACTGGCAGGAGACATCTATGTGAACACAGTTTTGTGGGGATTGTGTAACACAAACAGATGTGATTCTTTCTGCACACACAGGTGTGCACATGCACATACAGGAACAGCAATTTCCCCTGTGCTGAAGAAAGACTTGATGTAATTCTTGGTTATAGGGAAAACATAATTAATCAGCACGCAGACATCTAGAAGGCCAGATCAGTTTGGTGAATTCTTTACAAAGACATACAATTATTTGACTAATGCATACCTAACATGATTTAGTTATTTTGAGTTCCTAGAAACCAGAGAGAATTAGCATCTTTCTTAAATGAGGTATATGAAAGCAGATCCAATTTTTTCATCTAAAATTTATTTTAAAATTGACTTTAAGATGCCTAGTGAGCCTTCCCTGGGTCTATTTGAAGTGTTTTGATGGGTAAACGTTGAGTCTTACTTGCTTCTTTGCTTACAGTTTCTATGTGGTGGCAAACTTTTTTTTTTGTTTGTTTTGTAATTCTTACCTGATAATTCTTTCTAAAAATATTTAACTTAAATTATTTTTAATTTTACATACCAACCTCATTTCCCCCTCCCTACCCTTCTCCCCACCCCTTGGTAAACTTTTAAAACCAATTTTTGAGTGCAAACTTATATAGCCACTATGAAAATCAATATGGCCATTCTTCATAAAATTAGGAATCAATTTCAAGACCCAGCCATAGGGGTCTGGCCTGTATCAGTTCCATGCTACAGAGGCCATCTATTCGGGACTGATGTCTTTGGGGCTGCAATTGGAACCAGCCTACCAGCCCTGGGTCCAACCCAGAGTGGGGAAGTGTGGATCAGTAAAATACTAGCTACCCAGTGGAGTTAAGGGCGGAACAGAGACATTTTCTCAGGAGGGCTCTCAGTCAGTACTGGAGACCACAGTTTATTCAAGCATCCTTTTAAATAGCCTTTCAAAAGTGGGGGTACTGGCAGGAGACATCTATTATCAAGTATAGAGCTGATATTAAATATTTCCTTTTATCCTCAAGATAGTCCTTGAAGCAAGTACTCAAGCCCTCAGAAATTCTACAAGGGCACTAGCCTTCCAGGCACCAGGCATGTTTCACCAGCCTTCAGGATAGGTGTGGGCCCACCCAGGGCCTAGGTCTGTTGTTATACAAACTAGGAAACATTCTCCACCTTGGGCAGCCCATCCGGAGGTAGCCAGCTGACATCTAAAAAACAATAGGAGATTCAAGCTCCTGGAATTGAGCTTAAGGCCTGTATCCGAAATATCATAGTCATATCTGGGCCCTGACACCCAAATATACCACTCTTGGCCATATACCCATATTACCATAAGGAAACATACTCAACCTTGTTCATAGTCGCTTTAGTCATAATAGCCAGAAATTGGAAACAACCTAAATGACCCTCAGTCAAACAACGGATAAAGAAAATGTGAAACATTTACACAAAGAAGTATTATTCAGCTGTTAGAAGCAATGATATCATGAAATTTGCATGAAAATGGATGGAACCAGAAAAGATCGTCTTGGGTGAGGTAACCCAGACCCAGAAAGACAAACATGGTATGTACTCTCTTATAAGTGTACAATAGCTTTTAAGTAAAGGATAATTCTGCTGAAACCCACAGACCCAGAGAGGATAAGATACAAGAACTCATGGGGAGATGCATGAATCTCCCCCGGGAAAGGAAAATAGAATGGATATTGCAGGTGAACTGGGGTGGATGGGAATGGGAATGGGTGCAGTAGACAGAGAGAGAGAGAGAGAGAGAGAGAGAGAGAGAGAGAGAGACAGAGACAGAGACAGAGACAGAGTACTATGAGAGACAACTGGAATTGAGGGGCATTTAGCCAGCAATGTAAAAACCTAGTGCAGTGGAAACTTTCTGGAATCCATGACTGTGACCCTAATGAAATCTCCCAGTAATGGGGGATACAGAACCTTAACTGGTCAAATCTTCTATAGCCAGGCAAGGCTCCTAGTAGTAGGACAGGAACATCAACCAAGCCACAAAACCTTCAACCTAAAATCTGTCCTGATGGCAAGATGTGCTGTTGCTGAACTTGTGGGACCAACCCATGATGGTTTTAACATGTGATCAAAGCCACAAGAGGGAGCCCATGTCTGACACTGCCTGGATGGCCAGGAACCAGAGGTAGGATAACCCGGAGACTCAGACTGGCAAAACAAACAAACACACACACAAACAAACAAAAACCAAAAAAACAAGCAAGCAAGCAAAATCCCCCAAAACAAAGTGGCTATACTCATGGATATCCCAACTGTCATCAGAGGGGTGCCATCCAGCAAGAGACATGGGAGCAGATACAGAGACTCACAGCCAAACAAGACCTCAGGTGACAGCTCAGATTCAAGGCATCTGTATGGCCTGTGGTGGTAACACAAGCCACAGACAACACAGACCCCAGCTGCATTAGGGTCTCAGACCCAGACATTGTCCTCAGCAGCAGCCAGGCCAGATATCACTATGACCCCAGATGGCAGCACAGGCCACTCAAATCAGCTTGTTCTCACTGCCTTCATGTCTTCAGTTTTGCCTCTCTCCACAACACTTGAGCTGCTCTGCTTCTCTTTCTCTTCCATTTCTCCACCATATATTTGCTCACCATAATGGTTCCCACCTGCCCCATGCCTCAAGGCACTGGGCAGGCCTGTGGTGTCTTCTGCCTGTCCATGCCAAGCAGGGCCAGGTGGGTCTGGCGGGTATTGTATTTTGTTAGGTTATGTTCCATGTTTGGTGGATATCCCTGTGAGGCCCCCCCTCTCTCTCTGTCCCTCCCTCTCTCTTTCTTTTTCTCACTCACTCTATCTCTTCACCACGCCCCCTGCTCTTAAGAGAAACAGAGGATTTGTTGATCTGGGGGAGAGGGGAGGTGGGAGAGGGACTGGGGGCCTGGGAGGAGAGGAAGAATGCAGTTGGGATGCAATGTATGAGAGACGGGTAAAAGTTTTTTAAAAAAGTCTCCAGATAAAATTCCAACTCTACAGAAAGCATGTTCAGACCACACAAAAAGGTTTTTTTTTGTTGTTGTTGTACAGCAAAATGAACATATTTAATACCTTTGAGTTGTATATTTAATGGCTAATATACTATATTTTATGCTATCTATTTTGCCACAACTAAAAAATAATAACATTTCCTCACACATCTCTTACTCAACTGATTTTCATGTGGGTGCCAAATACAATTTGCAGACTTGGAAGCTATATTGTACCAATGGATGGCTAATGTAGATAGACTTTTAAAGTTGGACAGATGAAGAGCTTGACCTATGTTTCCTCTCTTCATCAAATTCTGGAGCCTGCTTGTAAGTGCAGGGACTTATGGCATCAACTCCTAGAAGACAAGAGAGAGTAACAATATAACACAATTCTTATGAGGCCATGGGGATAATGCTACAACTGTAACTATAGTTACAAGTATTGCAAGACAACAGGTTTGATGATCTCAATTAGATAAACCAGATAATCTGAAAACCATGGTTAAATTAATTTGTTTTATGGGAAGAGAGGGAGAAAGCCATGTAATCAAAAATCTATGTGACTCTTGATGTGAACCTATTTAATGATCTAACAAATATGTAATAAAGTTACTAAACACACACACACACACACACACACACACACACACACACACACACACAAACACATACACACACACAAACACATACACATAAACAAACACATACACCTTGTAGAGGTTGTAACCAGGTCATTCCACTTCCCTTTTATTCCAGACATTGAAGACTATTCTTAAACTGACTCTGTGGGGATACATTATTTATGATTTGATAAAGATTTCCTGAAATATCAGAAAGCAAAACCAGTCAACTACTAGCTCTTACCTCTACCTCAGGCTGAAAGGGCTGTCCTGTCTCCACGAATTCCCAGAGGCAAAAGCTCTAAATTCCTGTCTCCTCCTCATATTCCTGTCTCTGCCCAGCCATATCCTTCTGTCTCCACCTCCCTAGTGCTGGGACTAAAGGTGCTTGATCCCAATTTCTGGGATCAAATGTGAGAGCTCTGTTACTCTTCACTCTTATGTAGGCCAGGGTGGCCTTGAACTCAGAGAGATCTATCTGCCTGTCTACTGAGTTCAGGGATTAAAGGTGTATATTACCACTGTCTAGCTTCTAAAGGTAACTAGTGTGGCTGGGTTTGTTTTCTGATACTTCAGCCAATATTTATTAAATGATAATATATCACCACATGACTGATCTTGTAAAATTTGCTGTTCTTGAAAGATAATGAGTCACGAGATTAACTGCTACTTCTGCTTTTGTAATCTAACTTGCTTACTCTGCTAAAAAAAATGACTAGGACAGTGCAAGACATGTATGTTAAAATAAGACCATACCTTCATGTAGGCAAAATACATATATAATCTTGTGTTTTTACTTTTGTAAGCTCTGGGCTGATATGGGTACAAGCTGCCTCTTGGGAGCTCTCTCAGGTCCAGTCCTGGTGCCAGGAGGGCACCAGTACATAAAAACAAAAACAAACAAAGTCTTATTAAAACTTACTCATGGTCATGGTGAATGTCTGAGCAACTCCAGACGTATCTTCAGAAATTTTGTCTTGCATTTGATGAATTGTAGTAACTGTTATAGAAGTGAACATTGTGTGAGTCCAAAGCCTATAAATGCCACAACTGCACACTCATAATAAATCAGATACAGTCTGTTTATAACAGAAATGACACACTTTTCTTTGACTACAAGGTCATGTTATTTTGAGCTGATGAGCCTTGGAGAGTTCACAAACAAATTTTCATTCTTTACACGGTATCGAATTCAGTGTATATTAAGATAATGTCTTCACATTTATGTGACAGGACTCAAACACTAAGTGGGGCTATCACCCACTTAGTGCCATACCAACAATGCTTTATATACCACCACAGAGCACAGAGTAGATCTTTAATAGCCTTGGCCGTCTGATACATTGGAAATTATCTAAAAGCCTTGCCCAATAAAGTCAAGAATATTCCACCATTATTGCAATAACTACAACAACAAAATTTCCCCACAAATTTCCAAAATATTCACAAAGAGGGATATATGGCTCCCACTGAGAATTGTTGCTCTCTGTCTTGAGATCCCCTTCTGCTCCTGGCAGCATGTAGATCAATAGCACATATACAATGCTTCTTGGTCCTTGGCCACTGTGGGCTTGTCAATGGACATTTCAGATAGCCTGCTTTTGGCTGTTCTTCCTGCCCACTACTTGTGGCTCTTCCCTAGCTAGCCATTTCTCCACCTTCTCTGGGGGCTTCTCTATCACATCCAGGGGGAGCTGTCCAGCATCAGCACTGTAGAAATGCTCTGCAGAGAACATCTTTCCTGAGAACTTTCTTTAATTATTTCTGATTGCCTAAGGAAACTGGTCCACAGAAAATCATATAATGTCACCTTTCTAACTCTCCAGGGCTTCCATGTCTGTGTCCTGGGGCAGGGAAAAAGTGCATTAATATTCCTTTAACTCCAGGTGAACTTCATCTTCTCTATATTGGTAGAAGAGGCCACGTGCTATTCTGAAAGCACTGGATGTTGAGTCTGTGCAATAGAGCATTAATCTGTGTTTTCTTTTAAAAGCTACCTCCAACAAAAGCAAACTCAGATTTTGCAGAGATCAAACTTTATATTATTTGGCAGATCCCTTTCAGAAAAGTGGCATAAAATTATCAAAACATGGTTAAACTTTCATTTTAAGTGAAAGAAATATCACAATGAAGTATACATTTTGAAAATAGTCTCAATGGTGAAAAACAAAACAAAATTTAAGAATTCTTTAAAAAACACAGTTTTAATTGATAAAATGCCTGATACATCTTTGTGATATATTTTTATCTGTTTCTTGGCTTCATGATCTTTACAAATTATCATATTATACACAGAGAGAAGACCTGTGATGTGTGATTAAGCCTGACTTTCTAGGTTTTACTAAGACGGTAACACTTGATATTTACAACTGAGGAAACTTATTTTGTCTTTGCAACTCAATGTTAGTGTTTAAGTTTCTTCTTTTATGCTTAATAATCAAATGATCTTCTTATTAAAAGTCTCTTAACAATCTAGGTAAGAGACCATATCCTAGACAAACATATGTCTCTAGACCCAAAATAATTTATCTCTGATTTGATCTAACTGTACACATTTCTAGAGGTAGTAGTAGAGACAAAGGGAGATGCCATGAAATAGTAGGTGAAATAGGTAAATGAAGTGGTTTTATTGATTTTACAGAAAATATGACTAAGTCAAGGCACTAGCAAGATTCCCTCTACGGTCTAAAATTTGACTCCGGTAGGTAGATGGCCTAAAGCTTCATTCAGTTTCTGTAATTTCAGATTATATTCACCTCCCTTAAAGGAGATGGGTACAAGTGAAAACTCAGTTCTGGGGACAGAAAAGATTATTCCTGAGCTTTCCAGACTATGCAAAGTAACTTAATTACAACCCTAGGCAACCTCTAAATACTGACATTCTCCTCACTGAGAGCTGGCTGACCTAGAAAACCACAAATAGACTCCTCCTGGTAGGTGCACCAACTGGATGTCAAGCATGATTAGTGAAAAGGTGAGGAGGCTTCCCCCACCCCCACAGACCTAAGGGGCATGTGGAGCAGAGTGTGACAAAGGTCTAGGAAGCATCTGCCACCTGGCCTGGGGTTAGGGGCATATATCCCTGAACAATTACAATTATCCTTTTACTTTGAAAGATTGTCCACCTATGCCATTATGTATTTTTCTACCTTGTGCAGATTACAGGTTTTTATTTCTACTTTTTAAAACACTGTTTCACCAGAGGACTTGTTTCTAAGAGAGTAACCCTTGTTCTGCAGTTTGCTATTTTATTCATTGTTTTGTGGTTACATCTTCTATGAAGTGACAGAGGGTGGCAAGTCTGATAGGTATCCTAAGAGTTTGTATGTTTGTCTTTGACTTTGTAACTGTACAACTCCATCAAATTCACCTGAACTTAAGCAAGAGACAGAAGACAAATAACCAAGGAAGAGTGATAAGGCAATACACCACATCTTTACTAGTGGTGTGTATCTGAGGCAAGTCAGACTCTGAGCTGCAGCCCCCCTCTCTCTCTCTGAATGTACAATAAAACTTACAAGACAGTTATTGAGATTAACTAAGGTATTGCACACAGAGGTTTTAATGTGACTCTAATTCTTCTATTGTCTTACCTTGACACCCTTCAGCTCCAGCACTCAGTGGTAGTCTTGCAGTGTGTCCCAAAGGACACCCAAATAACAATCCAAAGCATGACTAAATAATTTCACTTGACACTTTACAGTGTTCTTTCCAGACAGGGCCTTTGAATATGGAATACATTTTTTGGAAAATGCAGTATCTAGTTTTGTAACAAGGAGTGACAGTAGGCAAAGAATCACAACAACAGCGTCAAGGGCTACATTGTATTTAACTTAGGTAGATGGAGAATTGACAAATGAAAGGAATGTTATTTAGTGGTCATTGTTTGCCAATGTTCAGGGTGATTGTAACATATAACTGAATGAAACAAGTAAATGTCCTGTTCTTTGTGGAACACATAGTCTAATAGTTGAGAATACAGAGAATGGCAACACTATTGCTGGATCATACACAATTTTGGAAAATTAAACAAAAATAAAGTTCACAGGAAAAATGAAATGATGAAAACATTAAGTATTTGTCTTAGTAATGATTCATTTCAGTTCAATTAGACATTCATTGTAAAGCAAGATTGGGATTGGAATATGTTCTTGGAAGGATGTTCCAGAAAGCATCCTTGGAGCAAGGTTGTCATGGAAACCTTGCAGATTACTCTTCCTTAGGTTGTATGACTGGTGAAGAGGTGATGAATGAATGAAATTAAAATTCCTTCTTCCTGATATAAGCTAAACTTTCCTTCCTTGATTGAGTTAATTCTTCCAGACTGGAAGGAAGTTCACTGACTTGTTGGTTCCCTTATGCAATTCATTCACTCCATTATTCACTCAAATGCTAACAAGCAAACTGGGCACGGTGACCAATGTCTGTAATTCCAGCACTTGGAAGGTGGAGGCAGGAAGATCAGGAGTTCATGCCCAGCCTTGGATGTATAGTGAGTTCAAGGCCAAACTGGGTTCCAAAAAATCCTTTCTGAGAAATAAAACAAAAACAAACATTAGCAAAAAAATGATAGACACTCAAAAACCACAAAATAAAAACTGAAAAAATATTTGCAATGCACTAATATTCTAGATTATAATACTTCACCGTTTTTTTAAAACTGACTAAATTTTTGATCTTAGAGAGCTTATAGTTGATAATTGTGATACGAAGGTCATTACTAAAGTATCCTGTATTACTGGAATGTATGTAAAATATAAATCACCTTAGATGCTATTAGCAAGATAATGTCTTCTCAGTGTAGACGAGTCCCTTCTGACTGACGTGTTTATAGTGAACCATGTACTGCTTAGAGAGTGGAGTTGGATATGAAGGACCTATTCAGGTATTAGAAGGTGGAGTCCACTTCCGCCACTGCAAGAGAAATGCTTAAATATTCTCAACAGGTCTGTACAGGGCACTCACTTTTGAACATGATCCCTATGGATGGTAGAAATAGAAGTCATGGAAAGAATGGTTAACATGGGTAATGGCTTCCTGAATGTCTCGTAAAACTTGTGCTGTGCTAGACGATCTGCAAATTTCATGTTTATATTTAGCTGTCATATAAAGGGAGGCCAAGGAGAGATATTTCCTAGTTCTAGGAACTAGAACTATATTAATATGGACTCCTGCACAAGAATGCTGGCATTGCATATAGGTAAATATATTTTGGTGGACCCAGGTTAAACATTAGGAACCCCAGAGCTCTCTGTTGAACTGAATTTGGTAGCTGAGCCTTTTCCTTTCACTCTATTCATTTTGATGTTTGCCAGGTAGCTGCTTTTCTGTTTGTAAGGGACTCTGAGTCTTTCCAGTGAGACAGCCTCATCTGAAGATCAGCATTTTTTGCCTGTCCCTATCTCACTGTCCCATCAGTGCTTGGAGTCAGTTAAAAGGTAGAATGGGAAATGAAGGGTAGTTGATGTGTTTGTTGGTTTCATACCTTTATGCTATGTTTATTTATCCAGCTAACAATGCTTTCTTCCTTTACACTTGACTTTGAGGATCCTTCACTACTTTACAGGGGTCTCTGGGAGTTACAGCTCTGGAGTAATTCCAGCTTGGTGGCTCCGGATGAAAAAGTCTAGAACAACAGCTATTCCTTTTACAATGATAACAAGAGTATGATCAGTCATTAGCATTTTCATTTGCTTAGTAGTCCATGGAGATGACTTGGTTAAGAGTCACCATTTACTTTCTGCTCTAGCCCTAAGTTCTAAGACTTTAGAGCTACAGAAGGTTCAGTTACCTCAGACCTATGATGAAAAAGACAGCTACAGAATGACTTCTAGAGAGTCGCAGGTACTCCATTGTCATGACTTGACAAGTAAAACCCTGGTACTTTCCTAAGTATATCTGTGGATCATTTTCTGATCCTTGCTGATTTTTAAAATGAAAATCTGAATTTGACAATCTCAGATTATGCCAAGGAGTCAGTAAGGTAAGTATATTTGGTCAGAACAGCAGATAGAAAAAAACAGATCCAGAAAAAATGCTATTTTACACTACTTATAAAAGACACCAATCGCCCCCAAAGACCCTTATTTACACTGTACATATTGCAAGGATTAATAAGCCAGTGAGCCTCTGAGAAAATGGATTGGTAGCACAGATTTC
The DNA here is from genome assembly GCF_003668045.3 of Cricetulus griseus. NCBI lineage: Eukaryota > Metazoa > Chordata > Mammalia > Rodentia > Cricetidae > Cricetulus > Cricetulus griseus. Next base: position 421,100,436 of record NC_048595.1, read on the forward strand.
AGGATGGCCCAGGGGAAAGTAAGTAATACAGTCATTTTTTTTTTAAATATTGGAAAATGTTCCTAACCCAATAGACTAAGCTTCTGAATCCATGTAGGTACAACTTGCTATAAACCAACCTCATGTTGTCCTTTGCCCTTAGCCAAGTCTCCTTGAATCTGAGGGACTTTGTTAAATTACTCTGCCATTCAGAATCTTCTCTGTCTTACTGGTCATGAAACTGCTCAGATGAGCTAAAAGGCAAAGTGACAATAATTGGAAACAAAATGTCTTTGTTCCCTTTCCCTGTGAGCAGCTGCCTGCTCCTTACAAACACCATATTGGTGAGGGCAGTTTCTTTATTGAGCTGCTGACAGAGACATTCCGCATATTTATAACAACTGAGAGGAGCATGCCCTGAAGAGTGAACTTCATTCTTAGACTGCCAGGTAGCTTTCTGCAAATGACAGTGATTCGTCCCTTGTGATTCTCTCTTCTCCTCACTGACTTCATAAAGCAAGACCTGACAGCCTAATTTTATACAGTTAATAATACTAAGAAGCAATGTGATTTCGGAATGTCTTTTAGACTTGTCCATATTAAGCTATTTTTAACAAATAGTTTTTTCTATCCCTTTATTTTATGACTTATCAATATACTATTTTAATTTTTATGCTTTTTACTAAAGAAGCTTTCATACTCAAACTAGATGCCAGTGAAAGCATCCTTGATTCCATTTGTCATTTAATAACACATACATTTTTTGTGTGTTTCAGGAAAATTATTGTGATGTTCAGTGATACATTAAGAGGTACTTTATTCTGTATTTTATTTACCAAGTTTATTTATTTATTTGTTTTTAATTTAATTTTACAATATCACATATGTGGACTGTATTTATGTCATTTCCCATTCTCTACTTCCACCATTCCCTTCTGGGGGCTCCTAACTCCTCGGTTCCATGACATATTCTTGTTAAATTAGTATTGTTACATATTTACAAATAAATACATTTACATATACAATGTTCTGAGTACATTCAGTGCTTCTCATATGTATTTGTTTTTAGGACTGATGATTTGTTATTGGATAACCATTTAGAGGGCTCATCCCTAGGGAGGACTGATTCTTCCTCTCTCAGTAGTAATTACCTGTAACCCTTCATTTAGGATTGCATACCCATATGATTCTTTTTCTTAAACCATATTGGCATGCCAGCAGATGATCTAATTGTTCCAGTCTTGTTTAGGCAATTATATGACTGAAACTTTTTGAATTCTGTCTCTCTGGCCATATATATAAGACACAATCTCACAACAGATGACTTGATCTTCTGACTCATAATCTACACACCTCCTCTTATATAATGTAATCTGAGTCTTAGAAGGAGGGATTATGGTTTAGATATATCTGTTGGGGTTGGGTACCCTAGGCTCAGTTCCTTTTTTCATTGATTCTTTTCTTTTTTTTTTTTTAACTTTTTATTGATACTTTGTGGATTTCAAATCATGTATCCCAATCCCATTCAACTCTTGGTCCCCTCACTTCTGCCCTCTGCCTTTTCAACACTTCCCCCCTAAAAAAAAAAAACCCCAAAACTAACAAGCAAAAAGAAAGAAAGAAAGGAAGGAAGGAAGGAATGAGGAAAGAAAGAAAGAAAGAAAGAAAGAAAGAAAGAAAGAAAGAAAGAAAGAGGAAGAAAGGAAGGAAGAGAAAAATCTTGGTTTAGAAGCTATGATATGGCACAGTGAGTCACAAAGTATACCCCTTAGTCCGTACATCTTTACTTGTTAGTATTCATTGCAATGGATGATTGGTTTTGATGAGGGCCAAGAGCTACACTTATCTGGTTTTGATGAGGGCCAAGAGCTACACTTATCTGTGGGTATAAGAATAAGTATTTATGGTGTAGTTAGAGTTTCTACTGGTTTGGGAAAGTAGCAGTAGTAGGTTCTCCTCTAGGTTCCATGAGCTCACTACCCATGAGTGGTTACCTACATTTCCAGTTCCAGGCATGATTCCTGTTGAATTGGCCTTGATTACAATTAGTCTGCTGTGGTTACAGCCAAGATATGAGTGACACAATTGCACCTTTAGGGATATCTTGCCCTGCTGGTAATTTTTGTGTTTCATAGTCATCAAGCTGGGTTGGACTATTGATTATTTTTCTCCATTTGCAGTTTGCATACCACTGGCAGTGTAAATGCTAGTCCCCATGGATCAGGCTTTCCAGACAGATCCACCTTGATTCCACCAAGACTTGTGTCTGCAGTCTGCACTATCTTCAGCAATAGGAGCTTACATTTGACTTCTGCTCAGGGAAACCATTGTATGTACTGTTTAAGGAGTTACTTGCATACCTCTGACCAAAAACACAAAAGATTTTTCCTACCTAGTACTGGGGCTTTTGTCTGATAATCTATGGCTCTTGGGGGAAACACTATCAAGGCAAACATAAAATAATATGATTGCTTATGGGTTTTCTTTTTTTCCCTATGGGTTTTCTAACATCTTTGGTGTTTTTATACCCTCCTCCCTCTCCTGTATTTTCCTCCCCCCACCCAGTTAAGTGCCCCCCTTTGTCTGTTTTTCCAATTTCCCTTCATAACACATGTAGTCTATTATTCCCCTCTCTGGAGCCTCCTTCTCCTATGGTCTCTTTTTACTTTCTGGTTTTGGTGACTACTCTAGGTTATAGACTCACACCTGAAGATTTGCAGTTAGGAACCACAAATAAGAATGAACATGTGGTATGTCTCTTTCTAGGTCTGGGTTACCTCACTCAGTATAGCACTTTCTAGTTGCATCCATTTACTTGCAAATTTCGCGATTTTGGTTTTCTTTACAGTAGAATAGTATCCCATTGTATAGATGTTTATGTGCCATACAAATGCACAAGTCTCCTTCTAGATATAGAGGCCATGGGAATGAATCCATGAAACTCTCTTTGACTTTTAGCAGAACCCAGTTTTCAGAAGGGGAAAGAAAGCTTTCATTATTGTGCATGCTTGCTTGATACAACTGATAATCTAATTTCCACTTGGCAGATGGGAAGGAAAACTGAGATTTAATGGCTTGGAACAAACCTCAATGTTAATGTGTGGCAGAGACAGGACGAGTCCTGAACTCTCTGCTGCTAGTGTCCAGTGTCTTCATCTCATTAGCACATGTTCTGTCTTGGTTTTGGAGCTAGGGATATATTGCATTGATATCCATCTTTGTGACATGTTCACACACAACTCAATTGTATCCTTCCAATCGGGGCCTTCGTGTAGTATTTTGCTCTCCATAGGTGATGTCTACACTCAGAAGTGAGAACAGAAGGAGGGAGAGTAAATCATTTGATGTACTTTTTATCTCCAGCTAATAAAATGTTTCTGTGTACTGGAGTTATGCCCGGGAGCCACAGGTCATCTTTTCATCATCACTAGCTCTCAGCTATATTTTGCTTTTATGTGTTGTTGGATTCCCTCAGGCACGCTTTAAGGGATTTGTTTCCATTACAGGACACGATCTTTGCAAACTCTGCCACTCAAGGGCTCAGCTTCCATGAATAGTAAATAACCTCATTTTGTCAGCCAGATCGTCTTCGGGATTTTGTTTTACCTTCCACACATCTCTCTCCAAAAACCAAATATTTCCTTTGATCCATTTAAGCAGAGTTGTCAATGTTAATAGGAAAAGTTTTATCATTAGCATGGAACTTTTTTTTTTAACCAAACTTGGTTCACCTGGAGATGTGTCTCTGCACTAGGGAGTGTGCCCAGCAGGGTCACAATTCAGAATTCAGCAGGTAACTGTGGAGTGCTGGAGCATTAATGACACTTTTTAAACTTACTCTCTGGAGTATCTGAGAACTGCAATTGCCTTCTCTTCCTTGGAATTTCCACCAAAGAAGTAAAATATGCTCTGAGAGGGATGGTTTCTTGCACAGCAGGGCATGGCCCTTTAGAAGCAGCCTGCCTGACCTGCATTGTGAATGCACCCTGTTCCAGGCCCCCTTTCCTCATCTTCCAGCTACAGAACTCAGGGAGATTTTCATTCCACAGTTTCCACAACAGACAAAGGAGATTTGCTTTTGTTCTTTCCAATTTCAGCCTTAGCTCCTGGAAGAATCTGTCCTGACTCTCAGCCCCTTGGCAGATGACATGTATCTTTCACTTCTGTGACTCCCATTAGAGTCATGGGGGTTAAAGCAGTCTGAGAGACGAGGTTTATTACATCACCTTTTGTACTTTCTAATGACCAAAGGACTGCCAGCCATTTTTGTCTTTTATTGAAAATAGAGATGTTTCATTCCATGTACTGTGATTATACCCCTCACACTCTTCCCAGCCCTCCTTTTCTCTCCTCCCCTCTAGCTCCATACCCTTTGTCTTTATTTAGAAAACAAACAGGCATCTTTAGAAGGGGGTCTGGAAACTACAGTTATTCACATTTACTGATCTCTAGTATGAGATAGGGACATTACAACAATGATACCAATTGCGATATGGATCGAGGTTTCTGATTTTAGTGATGTGTTTACAACATGAAAAGCAGTGTACTGAGTATTTCATTTACATTATATTGTACATTAGAGGATGAGTCTTCTAATACCCATTTGTCACATGAGGAACTTGAGATATTAATAGATTTAATAACGTGCCCAAGGTCTTAACATTCAATCTGATTGGAAAACCTGTACTCTCATCGCTAGGATTTGAAGGGTCTCTGGCTTACTTCGTGGTTTTCTAAATATATCCTCTTGTGGCTCAATTTCTCCAGTTAGAATGGTGTTTAAGCTGCATACTCACAGAACAGTTTTCTTCTTTTATACAGCATTATTGAAACTGATTTTGATAGCTGAAAATAGTACCATATAATTAATGATATAAGACCTCAGGCAAATCACTTAACCCCCCACCTCTGAACTTGAGTTTCCTCATTTGTAGGATGATAAAATAATAATACTTGCTTCACAGGGCTGTTAGAAGATCAAATGTAATAATGCAAGCAAAGTGCTCTCAATGAATAATGCTGGCCCATTTCCCTTCCTTGCACCCATTTCCTGTGGGTACCAGTATAAGGAAGTGTGGCAAGAGTGGGCAGATTTGATGCTATCCAGGTTTATTTGCTGAATAATTAATTTTTCATCCCTAAAAGGATTTGAAGTACATTGATGAACAAAACATAATGCCATCACTAGTATCACTAGTAGGATTTCTAATATGTCTGTAATTGACCCTTCCCAGCTAGGTCATTCTCCCCACTGAATTCCTTCACACATTGTAAGCAACATTCATCCGTTTGCTAATTTAAGAAGTGATGTGATTAAATTTTCTGCTTGCCAGACATCATTCTGTGTCTGAAACCACTTGACCAAACTTCTGTTTTCATTGTCCAACTATTCTTGCCTTTTTGGTAGATGCCACCTATGTCCTTTTTACCTTTCATTCACTGTTCAACCATGGTAATATGACCTTTTGAAAGTTTTATTGTAGTCACCTGTGGTCCTCTAAATACTAACCCTGACCAATGGTGTGGCCCTCTTGAACCTTTTAGCTTTTGTTTCATTTCATCTTGCTGATCAGTTCTGCTTAAAACATCTTGGTAATTTTTTTGATAGGATACTCTCCTTATTCTGATACTTTCCTAAACTTTAATTTCTTTGCACCTTTGAATCTATCGTACAATGCTTTTGTATCCATCCATGATGCATTGTGGGTCTGTGTATCCAAATAGTTTCTTCTTTCCTGTCCATTGTTTTGACAAATGTTAGTCACCATCTATATGTTAGCTACTCTAAATACACAGTCTAGAGTTGAATTGTCTAAAACCCAGACAATACACACACACACACACACACACACACACACACACACACACACACACACCTGGGGTGGGTTCTATGTTACATTCACATTCTATAAGAAAAAAAAAAAACCTGAATCTTTTTACTCACAAAAAAATTTATACTGGTTCATAGCCCAGATATTTCATTTCAAATCAAATGGCCCCGTTTGCTGTAGGCAGGGAAGAATATCATTGTAAGATCACGTGGTAGAGAAAACCAATCATTCCAGGAAGCAAGAAAGGAAGAGGCTGGGATCTCAAGGTCCTCTTTATAGCATGCTCCCACCAATGATATAAGGAAATCCCATAAAGCACCACTTCCTAAAGACTCCACCACCCCTAATGGTGCCACCCTGAGGATGAAACACTTACTACATAGTGCCACCCTGAGGATGGAACTGTAACTACACAGTGTCATCCTGAGGATGGAACTCTGTAATGATAAATCTTTCCACCAAGCCACCCAAGCCCCGCAGCCATGTTAAGGTCCCAAGTAACACAGAGTCTTATATTAATTACAATGCTACTAGCCAATGACTAAGATTTCTTATCTGCTATCTCTGTCTTAAGTATCAATCATAATTACTAATCTATATATTTTATAAAGACTTATCTGATTAAGAATGCTGGCGGCATGTGTCCTCTCTTGTTGGGCTCACATGGCAGCTCCCAGAGAAGAGAGGCAGAGGAAGAGAGCAATTTCCTGCTTGTCCCTGCTTATATTCTGAGTCTGCCTGCTATGTCTCTTCCTACCTAGATCACAAGACTTCTCTTTACTACATTTCCCAGAATCCTCCTCAACTCCTAGTCTCGCCTAATTTGCTTCCCTTTTGGCCAACAATACTTTATTTATTAACCAATAAGACAAACATATACACATAAGGACTTTCCCCATCATGTCCTCTTTTTTGTCTAAATAAAAAGAAGGGGTTTTTTTTGTCTAAATAAAAAGTAAAATATATAACAAAACAGTCACCTGAAGTTCCTCTGTAACATTGGGACATCCATCTTCAGCCTATAGGCCACAGTGTGTCTGGCAGACTTCTCCATGAACCAGAAACCCTTCAGGACTGTCTTGTTTTGCAAGTTCAGTAGTCACTTTCCTGTGGATCTTGCGTGTCCAATTTATACAGCAACAAACAGTCCAGGCAAGAGCAGTTTCTTGCCCAAATGGCTAATGTTGCCATGTTGAAAGCAAACTCCATAACAAGATTCTTCGATGCCCATCCTCCTTTCTGACATAGTTGGTGTGCCAGGAGCAGTTGTGTCTCACAGTCATGAAAATCCCTAAACCATTTAAAATGCTATATATTCTGTAGGTCTTTGAAAGGTTTGAAGAATATCTATCCATCTCAAATACATATCTGTATATCTAGAAAACCTAACTAACCTAATTATAAGTTTTGACTATTATACCTGACTATATACACTCTGTATTTAATTATGCATTACATTTTAAAAGATCTATATAAACACAACACCAAAACAAGAGGAGACATATATGTATCACAAAATTGACCTTAAATTTGTATCAATAAATAAAAATCCATACCAATGCAAAGTATTCATTTCTATATCCTATTCCCTTTTTTCCTTTAAAATGAGATTGACTCTGATCATTACATTTATAAACAACCCCATTGAAAAGAAAACAAACATTTATAAACAATATTTGGGAATTTGGGCATTGCTCTTTCCAAACTGCTACCTACTGGTTGGGGGCAATGTCCAAACCACGGGGATCATGATAAAACACAGAAATCCTGGCTGTAGTGGTCTATGATCGCATCATTTCATCTGTTTTGGATGTAGGATCAGTTGGACCATCGCTTCAGGGGGTCTTGCTTGATTAAACCATATTAGTCTGGAAGGAATCCATAGCTTTATATTTTCTGAGGAAATATAAGCAAAAACTCTTTTCCCAAGTAACCTGTCCTTATATTTAAATTTAGAGTCAAAGCATTTTTAAAATATATAAGTTGGATTAATTTAGCAGTATTGATAACCAAATGTATTTTAGCAGCTGTAGCTCTTACCTTGGCAATCAAACAATTTAAAGACAACAATATAGCATATAGTATCTAGACTCTCTGTGTATTTTCCATCTTTACATGGCTTTTTATTATTCTATTTCTTTTACTTCCTTTTTTCCTGAGACAGGGTTTTTCTGTGGAAATCTGCCTGCCTCTGCTTCCTTCAACAAATCCTACTGGAGTGTGCCACCACCGCTGGCTTCCCTTCCTTCCTTCCTTCCTTCCTTCCTTCCTTCCTTCCTTCCTTCCTTCCTTTCTTTCTTTCTTTCTTTCTTTCTTTCTTCCAATTACTTTATCCTGTTTCTTTTCTCTCACATGCCTACATATATTTTTAAACACATTGTAAACCTTTAGAGATTTTTCATCTGAATCTGTCTTAAAGGAGCTGCGAGCTTCTGATTGTCTCTGTCAAACAGAGAGCACCCGAGAAAATTCTGCTACCAAGAAGTCATGCTTTAGAAGTTTTGCTTCTAAAAATCCCCTTTTAAGCTTTTGTCAAGTTTTTAATGTGAAAGTTTGTAAACCCCACTCCTGACACCAGATCCCTAACTACATAGTGCCAAGCTGAGGATAGAACCCTTACTACATAGTGCCACCCTGAGGCTGGAGCCCTTACTACACAGTGCCACCCTGAGGATGGAACCCTTGCTACATAGGCTTTTCATGCATACACATCTAAATAATTCATATACCCAACTTGGAAATAACTACAGTTGAATTCATTTCCTCCTCAGAATCTGAATGGTCCCTCTTACACTTTCTAATACCTCTACCTACTTAGGGTTCCTGGACCTAGAATATAATTCATGAATCTTCTGTATCCTCAAATTTGCCAAGTTTAACCCATCACCAAGCCTTCTCAAATTGCCTCCCAAATATAGCTGTATCTCATTCTCATGACTGTTATCCTAGCTAGCTTTTTCCCCTCAGAGTATTTCAATGGTCTTCAGAAATCTTCTCTGCCCTCAAATGCATAAGTTCAAACCCAGCTTCCTATTAATCTTAGATTGATGCCTGACTCTTTTGTTGTAGGCAGTACCTTCTTATATTTTGTTAAAAACTTTTAAATACACTCTATTTTCTGTATAAGTAGAGTTCACAGAAGTCCTCTAAAAGCTTCAAGATCATGGGCCATGACTCTGGGTCCCTGGGAAGAACCCTAAAAAAATTTTTGAGCCACTTCTGCCTTCCCATTGAACTCTTACTCCGTGCTTCTCTACTTAGCCAGAGTAGTTCTGTTTCAATCCCTTTATATTTAGGTCCACAATACACTATATTTTCAGTAAAAGGATGTGGGAGGTAGAGAACAGAGAGGGAACTGAGTGTCTTTTCAAAAATCTAAAAGCTATGAGGTCTCATGCATGACAGCAGTTTGAATAACCTAGACTCTGACTAACTTGGTAGCCTCATCTCCTAAAACTCTCTTGCCTTTTAATTTATGCTCTATCACATTCATCTAGCCACTTACTCAATAAAAGAAAGATGAGGTTTGACTAGGCCATTGACCTCAGAAGAATATTCGTGTTGGATTAGGCTAATTCTATTCATTCCTTCTTGGACTCATGAATCTGCTTTATGTTACACAGTTGCTGCATAGAATTGAGATACTGAATTCTAATCTTTTCAGTGTTCATGTTCGTTTCCAGGATGCTGGCTTGTTTCCCTTGCTATTCAAAGCAATCCCATCCTTTTCATCAGGATGGCAGGTGGTCTTATAAAACTAAACATCTGTGACTCTCTCGAAAGGACCCTTTGGGAGTGAGTTGAGAGCCACATTTTGACCTGTTTATGTTTGGAATACTTTTTTAAAAATCATCTTTCTACATTGCTTTGAAAATATCAACTTTATAACTCTACCCACTGACTTTCAAGCATTTTCTAGTAAGGAAACTCAGTATCACATGAAGCTGTATCTGAAATTAAAGTAGCTTCCATTTGCCCCAGTGCCACTCTCAATATAGTATGTGTTTTCAAAAGACATTCATTAATATGCATTTTAAGACTTAATTTAGAAGCAGAATCTGTCATTGATCGCCTCTCTGTTTACATTTTAGAGTCTGCTGAGAGCACACTGGTAGATTCTTTTATAAGTTGGTTTCCCTTCTCCCTTCCTTCTTTATTAGCCTCAACACCTTCCTCTGGGATCTTTATTAAAGAGATCACAAGTGGGGGGTTTTAGACTTCATGCATATTGCAGCAGTTCAATGCTCTTTGGAGAGTAGCTTCTTTAGGTTAAAATGACTTCTTATGAAGGCAGAGAATGTCTGAAAGTCAACAAACCAGAAAGAGTAAAATTACAACACAGAGAAAAAAATCTCTTTAATAAACACATGAGAATATTAGTGCATAAACCAAATAAATAAATGTTAATATTATACAAGTAATTGTTTATTCATTAAAAGAATGATTTTTGACCAATGCTCTAGTGTCTGCTTTTACATTTTCTGATGCCTGGGATAATTTTGTTATAAAGCCTTTTAAGAAATTCTCCTCACCATTAAATAGTGTCTGGTGAGGAAATATTCTGCTGTGCTCAATACTGTGTTTTGAAAACGCTAACTAGTATTCTTTTTTTTTTTTTTTTTTGCTTTCTCAGTCTTGAATGCATGTGTATATCAACATTTGTGGTCAGGTGTGTTTTGGAGGCATGGGAGAGGAGTTGGAAACAGAAACATACCTAATAAATGGTTGAAAACACTATATTGGTAAATACACACAGAGAAAGAGGGGAGAGGGGAAGAGTGAGATGGAGAGAGAGTTGTGATTGGAATTCTTTGGAGTACATTGGTTTGGTGAAAATTAATGTAGCAGGCCCAGTTAAACCACTGAGTTTGAATTACTGTTCCATAAGTAACTGAAGACAACTACTTAGCCTTTTATCATTTAATGTCATGGGCCAACCCAGAACTTAAATGTGTGACTTGTGTTTGGATGGTGAGATGGGTGGTAGAGACCCATTCTTCACCTATCACTGTGGAACCCTGCATTTTCAGAGGTGTCTTTTTTACCCCCAACATTTTTATTTGAATTAGAAACAGGATTATTTTACATGACAATCCCAGTTCCCTTCTCCCATCTGTCCTCCCCTACCACCCTGCCCTCCCGCAACTAAAACCCTATCTATCACATATCTTTTCTGCTCCCCCTGGATGGTGAGGCCTTCCATAGGGTGTCATCAGTGTCTATTGTATCCTTTGGGACAGGGCCTAGGCCCACCCCAGTGTGTCTTGGCTCAGGGAGTATTCCTCCATATGGAATGGGCTCTCAACGTCCACACCTATGCTAGGGATAAGTACTGAAATTCTACAGGAGGTCCCATGGATTTCTGAGGTTTCCTCACAGAAACCCATATTCCTGGGGTCTGGATCAATCTCATGCTGGTATTCCAGTTATCAGTCTGGAGAGCAAGGGTTTCCGGATGTTCAGGTCAGCTGTTTCTGTGGGTTTCACCAGCCTGGTTTTGACACCTGTACTCTTCACTCGTCCTTCTCTGCATCTGGGTCCAGTTTAGTCGGTTGATTAGTTGTGGGTGTCTGCTTCTACTTCCACCAGTTGCTGGATGAAGGCTATAGGATGGCATATATGTCAGTCATCAATCTCATAATCAGGGTAGGGCATTTAAGGTAGCCTCTCCTCCCTTGCTTAGATTGTTAGCTGGTGTCATCTTTGTAGAGCTCCAGACATTTCCCTAGTGCCTGATTTCTCTGTAAACCAAAAATGTCTCCCTCTATTGTGATATCTCCATTTTTGTTATCATCTATTCTTCCCCAGACTCAAACTTTCTGCTCCCTCATGTCCTCTGCATCCCTCTTCTTCTCCCCTTCCATTCTCCTGGCTCCCTGCCCCCTCTTCCCATGCTCCCAATTTGCTCAGCAGGTCTTGACCCTCTCCCCTTCTCCAGGGGACCATGTATGTTTCTCTTAGGGTCCTCCTTGTTTATTAGCATCTTTGGCAGTGTGGATTGTAGGCTGGTAATCCTTACTCTATGTCTAATATCCGCGTATGAGTGAGTACATACCATGTTTGTGTTTTGCGATTGGGTTACCTCACTCAGAATGATTTCTTCTAGATCCATCCATTTCCCTGTGAATTTCAAGATGCCATTGTTCCTCCCCCCCCCCCCCCCGCTGAGTAGTGCTCCATTGTGTAAATGTACCACATATTCTCTATCCATTTTTTGGTTGAGGGGCATCTAGGCTGCTTCCAGTTTCTGGCTATTACAAATAGTGTTGCTATGAACATCATTGAACAGATGTCCTTGTTGTATGATTGTGCTTCTTTTGGGTATATGCTTAAGAGTGGAATTGCTGGATCTTGTGGTAGACTGATTCCCATTTGTTTGAGGAGTCGCCATACTGATTTCCAAAGTGGCTGTACAAGTTGGCACTCCCACCAACAGTGGAGAAGTGTTCCCCTTTCTCCACATCCTCTCCAACATGAACTGTCATTGGTGTTTTTGATTTTGGCTATTGTGACAGGAGTAAGATGGTATTTCAGAGTTGTTTTGATTTGCATTTCCCTGATGGCTAAGGATGTTGAACACTTTCTTATGTGCCTTTCAGCCATTTTAGATTCCTCTATTGAGAATTGTCTATTAAGTTCTGTACCCCACTTTTTAATTGGATTGTTTGGTGTTTTGAAGACTAGCTTCTTGAGTTCTTTGTATATTTTGGAGATCATCCCTCTGTCAGATGTGGGGTTGGTGAATATTTTTTCCCAGTCTGTGGGGTGCCGTTTTGTCTTGCTGACTGTCTCCTTTGCTTACAGAAGTTTCTCAGTTTCAGGAGGTCCCATTTATCAATTGTTGACCTCAGTGTCTGTGCTACTGGTATAATGTTGAGAAAGCGGTCTCCTGTACCTGTTAATTCAAGGGTATTTCCCACTTTGTCGTCTAATAGGTTCAGTGTAGCTGGATTTATGTTGAGATCTTTGATCTATTTTGACTTAAGTTTTGTGCAAGGCAATAGGCTTGTGTCTAATTGCAGTCTTCTACATGTCTGCAACCAGTGATGCCAGCACCATTTGTTGAAGATGTTCTCTTTGTTCCATCATATAAATTTGGATTGTTTATCAAAAATCAGGTATTCATAGGTGTGTGAGTTAATATCAGGGTTTTCAACTCTATTCCTTTGGTCTACCTGTCTATTTTTGTACCAATACCAAGCTGTTTTCAGGACTATAGCTCTGTAATAGAGCTTGAAGTCAGGGATGGTGATGCCTCCAGAAGTTCCTTTATTGTACAGGGATGTTTTGGATATCCTGGGTCTTTTGTTTCTCCATATAAAGTTGAGAATTGTTCTTTCAAGGTCTGTGAAGACTTGTGTTGGGATTTTGATTGGGATTGCATTGAATCTGCAGATTGCTTTTGGCAAGATTGCCATTTTTACTATGTTGATCCTACCTATCCAAGAGTATGGGAGATCTTTCCATTTTCTGGTATCTTCTTTAATTTCTTTCTTCAGAGACTCAAAATTCTTACGGTACAGGTCTTTCATATTTTTGGTTAGTATTACACCAAGGTATTTTATATTGTTAGTGGCGATTGTAAAGGGTAATGTTTCTCTGATTTCTTTCTCTACCAACGTGTCATCCGTATATAGTAGGGCTATGGATTTTTTTTATTTGAGTTAATCTTGTATTCTGCTACTTTGCTGAAGGTGTTTATCAGCTGTAGGAGTTCCCTGGTTGAGTTTTTCAGGTCACTAATGTAGACTATCATATTCTCTGCAAGTAGTGAGAGTTTGACTTCTTTCTTTTGGATTTGTATTCCCTTGATCTCCTTTTGTTGTCTTATTGCTCTAGCTAGAACTTCAAGGACAATATTTAAGAGGTATGGAGAGAGTTGATAGCCTTGTCTTGTCCCTGATTTTAGAGGAATTGGATCGAGTTTCTCTCCATTTAATTTGATGTTGGCTATTGGCTTGCTGTATATTGCTTTTATTATGTTGAGTTATGTTCCTGTTATCCCTGATTTCTCTAAGACCTTTATCATGAAGGGGTGTTGGATTTTGTCAAAGGCTTTTTCAGCATCTAGTGAGATGATCATGTTTTTTTTTTCCCTCAGTCTGTTTATATGGTGGATTACATTGATGTATTTTTTTTTTTGTATGTTGAACCATCCTTGCAACCCTGGGATGAAGCCTACTTGATCATGGTGGATGATTTCTCTGATGTGTTCTTGTATTCAATTTGCCAGTATTTTATTGAGAATTTTTGCATCAATGTTCATGAGGAATATTGATCTGTAGTTCTCTTTCTTAGTTGTGTCTTTGTGTGGCTTGGGTATCAAGGTTATTGTAGCGTCGTAAAAAGAGTTTGGCAATGTCCCGTCTGCTTCCATTGTGTGAAACAATTTGAGGAGTATTGGCATTAGCACTTCTTTGAATTTCTGGTAGAATTCTGGAGTGATTCCATCTGGCCCCAGGCTTTTTTTGGTTTGGAGACTTTTGATAACTGCTTCTATTTCCTTAGAGGTTATAGGTCTGTTTAAGTTGCTTATCTGTTCTTGATTCAATTTTGGTAAGTGATATCTGTCCAGAAAATTGTCCATTTCCTTTAAATTGTCAAATTTTGTGGAATACAGGTTTTCAAAGTATGACCTGAAGATTCTGTGGATTTCCTCAGTGTCCATTGTTATGTCCCCCTTTTCATTTCTGATTTTGTTAATTTACATGATCTCTCTCTGCCTTTTGGTTAGTTTGGATAACGGTTTGTCTATCTTGTTGATTTTCTCGAAGAACCAACTCTTTGTTATATTGATTCTTTGAATTGTTTTCTTTGTTTTGAGTTTATTGATTTCTGCCCTCAGTTTGATTATTTCCTGGCATCTGCTCCTCTGGGGTGAATTTGCTTTCATTTGTTCTAGAGCTTTCTGCTGTGATGTCAATCTCTGGTGTGGCTCTTCTCTAGTTTCTTCATGTGAGCACTTAGAGCTATGAACTTTCCTCTTAGTACTGTTTTCAAAGTGTCCCATAAGTTTGAGTATGTTGTGTCAACATTTTCATTGAATTCTAGGAAGTCTTTAATTTCTTTCTTTACCCAGGAATGTTGCAATTGCATGTTGTTCAATTTCCATGAGTTGGTAGGTTTTTTGCACTTTGATTTGTTTTTGATTTCTAACTTTAAAGCATGGTGGTCTGATAAGACACAGGGGATTATTCCAATTTTTTTGTACCTCTTGAGGTTTGCTATGTTGCTGAGAATGTGGTCGATTTTTGAGAAGGTTCCATGTGATGCTGAAAAGAAGGTATATTCTTTTGTGTTTGGATAGAAATTTCTATAAATGTCTGTTAGTCCCAATTGGGTCATAACTTCTGTTAGTTCCTTTGTCTCTTTGTTAAGTTTCTGTCTGGTGTTCCTGGCCAGTGGTGAGAGCGGGTTGTTGAAGTCTCCCACTATAACTGTGTGAGGCCTTATTTGTGATTTGAGTTTTAATAATGTTTCTTTTACGAATGTTGGTGCCTTTGTATTTGGGGCATAGATGTTTAGAATTGAGACTTCTTCCTGATGGATTTTTACTGTGATGAATATGAAATGAACTTCTTCATCTCTTTTGATTGATTTTAGTTGGAAGTCTAACTTGTTAGATACTAGGATAGC
Source organism: Cricetulus griseus (assembly GCF_003668045.3). Classification (NCBI taxonomy): domain Eukaryota; kingdom Metazoa; phylum Chordata; class Mammalia; order Rodentia; family Cricetidae; genus Cricetulus; species Cricetulus griseus. The sequence goes on from NC_048595.1 coordinate 421,115,882, forward strand.
TACTCCAGCTCGTTTCTTGGGTCCATTTGATTGGAGTATCTTATCCCAACCCTTTACTCTGAGGTAATGTCTGTCTTTGAATTCGAAGTGTTTCTTGTATGCAGCAGAAGGATTGATTTTGTCTTAGTATCCAATCTGTTAGCCTGTGTCTTTTTATAGGTGAGTTAAGACCATTAATATTGAGGTAAATTAAGGTCCATTGAGTGTTTATTCTTGTTTGCTTTTGATTCTTGTTAGTACTGGTATTGTATGTGGATTTACCCTGCCTTTTATTTTGTGTTTTTGTAGAGTTGGATTATCTATTGCCTATATTTATGTGAGTGTAGTTAGTTTCCTTAGGTTGGAGTTTTCCTTCCAGTACTTTCTGTAGGGCTGGATTAGTGATTACATATTGTTTAAATCTGGTTTTGTCGTGGAATATCTTGTTTTCTCCATTTATAGGGATTGAAAACTTTGCTGGGTATAGTAGTCTGGGCTGGCATCTGTGTTCTCTCAGAGTTGGTAGAATATCTATCCAGGTCCTTCTAGCTTTCAGAGTTTTCATGGAGAAGTCTGGTGTAATTCTGATAGGTTTGCCTTTCTATGTTACTTGGCCTTTTCCCTTGCTGCTCTTAACATTTTTCTTTATTCTGTACATTTGGTGTTTTAATTATTATGTGACAAAGGTACTTTCTTTTGTGGTCCACTCTATTTGGCGTTCTTTAGGCTTCTTGTACTTTCATTGGCATGTCTTTCTTTTGGTTGGGAAAGTTTTCTTCTATGATTTTGTTGAATATGTTTTCTGCACCTTTGGTTTGGGTTTCTTCACCTTCTTCTATACCTATTATCCTTAGGTTTGGTCTTTTCACGGTTTCCCATATTTCTTGGATATTTTGTGTTATGGATTTGTTTGACTTCAGATTTTCTTTGCCTGATGAGTTTAATTCCTCTAGTTTGTCTTCAGCGTCTGAGATTCTGTCTTCTATCTCTTGTATTCTGCTGGTTATGCTTGCATCCGTGGTTCCTGATTGTTTGCTCAGGTTTTCCACTTCCAGAATCCCCTCAGTTTGTGTTTTCTTTATTGTCTCTAATTCAGTTTTCAGGTCCTGAACTGTTTCCATCAGCTGTTTAATTGTATTTTCTTGGCTTTTTTTTTTTTTGGCTTTCCTTGATTTCTTGAATCTTTTGGTTTGTCTTTTCTTCCATTTCTCTGAAGTATTTTCTGATTTCCTCTCTTACTTTCTCTATCATCTGCATGAAGTTGTTTTTAAGGTTGCTCTTTTCTGCTCCTTCTGTGCTGATATGCTCATATCTTGCTGGTGTAGAGTCCTTAGACTCTGGTGGTGTCATAGTGGTTTTCCTGTTGTTGGATGTGTTCTTATATTGTTGTCTTCCCATCTCTTCTTCCAGTGGGTACAGTTCATGTCATTTCCTTTCTGGTGTGTGTGGGTCCAGTGTTCTCTTCAGGTGTGTGCAATTGGCTTTGATACTCTGAAGGGTCTCAAGTTGGGTGCAGGCAGGTCTGAGGCACTCGCTCTCCAGGTGGGTGAGAGCAGCACTGGTGCAGAGATGTCAGCAGACTCTTGGTTGCTTGGTCCTCAGGAGTAGAGTCATCCTGATGCAGACCCTTGGGCAGGAGTTTCCAGAGTGAGCAGGCAGAAGTTGAGCCCAAGGCAGGGGCTGAAGCAGTTCACCTCTGCACTCTCTGCAGTCTGTGGGGGCCAGAATAGCTCAGTGATCTCAGTAGAGTCAGGATACCAGGGTCCTCAGGAACTGATTCAGTCTGCCTACAGATCCCCAGGTGGGATTTGCCAGGGAGGGCAGGCAGAAGTTGGGCCCAAGGCAGAGGCTGAAGCAGCTCACAGAGGTGTCGTTTTGAAAACAAAAATAAGACAATAATCCTAGTGCTACAATTTTATTCTTCTCAATCTAATGGGAAAAATTTAAAAATGGGAAAGAAAATATCTATGAGTTTCTCATCTTTTCCTCTCCAACTTCTGAACAAATTACACAGAATCCTCTTAAAATCATTAGCCCTAAAAGGGTGTCATGTATTATTTGCATAATTGGCTTTCTACAGAATCAGATCCTTGAGTCTCTGTGTATTGTAATAACTCTTGCAATAACAAACATCAAATTAAATGGAGAGAAACTCAAAGCAATTCCACTACAATCAAGAACAAGACAAGGTTTTCCCCTTTCTCCACATATATTCAATATTATGCTTGAAGGTTTAGCTAGAGCAACAAGACAACTGAAGGAGATTAAGGGGATGCAAATTGGAAAAGAAGTCAAAGTATCTTTATTTGCATATGATATGATAGTGTACATAAGTGACCCTAAAATTCCATCAGGATATTCCTACAGCTGATGAACACTTTCAGAAAAGTGGTTGGGTACAAGACTAACTAAAAAGAAAATAATCAGTAGCCCTCCTATATACAAATGGCTAACAGACTGAGAAAGAAATTAGGCAAACAACACCCTTCACAATAGTAGCCTCAGATAATACAACACATCTTGGAGTAACTTTAACTAAGCAAGTGAAAGAATTGTATGATAGAAACCTCAAGTCTTTGAAGAAACATTGACGAAATAAGAAGATGCAAAGAACCCCCAAGTTCATAGAGCAGTAGGATTAATATAGTAAAAAATGGCCATACTACCAAAAACAATCTATAAATTCAATGCATTCACCATCAAAATTCTAGCACAGTTCTTACAGACCTATATTCTGTCCTGCCTGAAAGATGTGGTTGGGCAGTGGTGACACAGAACTTGTAGGGTCAGACGTAGGCTAGGACTAAACATGACTGACATATATATATATATATGTATTCATGTATATGTATATATATATATTGAAATGATATATAGTGTTCCATTCAGTCATCATCAGAGAGGCCTCTTTTGGCAGCAGATGCAAGCTCCTGCAGATACCCACAGCAAGACTTTATCAAGAGAGAGTCTGAGAGTCTTAACTTGAGGCATCCATCAGGTTCCTCCTTTCAGAGATTGGGGAATCCTGTGGATGAGGGGAGCAAGGACTGTAAGAGTCAAAGGGGATGGAGAATACCAGGAGAACATGGCCTACCAAATCAACAAATCAGGGTTCACATGGTCTCTCAGAGACTGAAGTGGCAAGCCTGCGGCCTGCATGAGTCTTCACCAAGTCCTCTGTATAAAAGTTATGGCTGATAGCTTAGTGTTTTTGTTGGACCCTTAACAGTGGGAGGGGGTGTGTTTCTGACTCTCTTGCCTGCTCTTGGGACTCTTTTCCTCTATTGGGTTGTCTTGCCCAGCAGGTATAGGAGGGCTTTTGCCTTGCATTACTGTATCTTGCTTTGTCCTGCCTTTTTGTCTCTTTGAGGTCTTCTCTTTTCTGAAAAGAAATGAAGAAGGAGTGGATCTGGTGGAGAGGGGAAGTGGGGGAGTTGGGAGGAGTGGAGGGAGGGCAAACTCTGGTTGGGATGTGTTGTATGAGAGAAGAATCTATTTTCAATGAAAAATAAGATAAAATAAAAATAATTAAAATCACCCTAATGCCAGCCTCACTGATCAAATCAACATAAGGCAAGGAACCTCCCTGTTTGACTTTAACATACAGTAGCAGTTGACAGCCATGGCTTTAATTACTATTTTATAAGTGCTAGAGCCAAGAATTTCTAATAGTTTCTTTTTAATCTTTATGTGTGAATACTGTTTTTGTTTGGTTTTGGTTTTGTGGTGGTTTGAATAGGAATAGCCCTTGTAGACTCGTGTGTTTGAATGCTTAGACCATTGGGATTGTATTATTAGGAAGTGTGATCTTGTTGGAGTAGGTGTGGCATTCTTGGAGGAAGTGTATCACTGCGGGGGAAGGCTTTGAGGTCTCATATATGTTCAAGCTTTGCCCAGTATATAGTACTCCTTTTGCTACATGCTGCTCCGGATGTAGAACTCTTAGCTCCTTCTCCACCATGTCTGCCAGCACAGTGATAAACTGTGTCCTATCATGAGAATAATACACTAAACTTCTGCAACTGTCTGCCAGCTCCAACTAAATGTTTTCCTTATAAGAGTTCCATGGTCATGGTTTCTCTTCACAGCAATAGAAACCCTAACTAAGATGGTGTGTGACAGGGCTCACATTTGTAGGTCATGGACAAACTGTGGTATCAGTCATTGTCTTCTCTCTTATTTGGGACTGTGTCTTATTATTTTTCCCAACACGTAGGTTAGGCTGGCTGTCCCGCAAGCTTCTAGGCTTTCCCTTGTCTTCATTTCTTATCTTGCCATGGGAACACTGGGATTCCATGTGCCAAACTTCAACATTAGAACCAGTAATTGTCCTTAATCACAGACCCACAGTCTTTTCTGACTTTGAATGAAGTCTGAATTCATCCCAGGTTTCACGCATACCCGTTCTGATTTTATAACTTTCTGAAGCTTACATTATCTTCTATAAACATACTGATTTCCCTGCCAACTACCAAACATGATCTATGTTGTCTTTGTTAGTATATATTTTCATTTAAAAAGTAATTTAATTTTTAAATAAAAATAAATTAAGATAAAACTACATCATTTTCCCACTCCAACCTATTTCCTGTTCTCCCTACTCCTTACCAAGATCTCTTTAAAAATTGTTAATGTTAAATATTTGTAAGTTGATTATGGTTGCTGAGTGTGCTAAAAGGTGATCCGTAGTCCATAAGGCTAAGATTTCTTTATTCAGATAAACACCAGCCCAAACACAGGCCAGATTGAGCCCACTGGTAGCTAGCTAGTGTGGCCAGAGAGAAGGGGCTTTCCATGTAAGCCCTGCTCTTTTTGAACCTCCTTCTACGTCATCTCAGACTTCCCCTCACCCCGCCCTCATGGGCGTGTCCCGGCACACCTGTCTGGGTTACCTGGGGCGGGCCTAGGTTGTCTCCCTACATTTGTATAACCACATAAATACATAAGTACAACCAGCTATGTCCATTTAGTATTGATTATATGTATATGATTTTGGGGCTGACCATTTTGGTATTGGAAAACAAATTAGAGGGCTCATCTCTCTCTGGATGACTAGTTCGACTTCTCTTGGCTATCTTGAATTGTCTGTAATTCTTTGTTATGGATGGTGCCCAGAGATATTTCTGCCTTCCATATTATCATGTCTGTTGTTGTTATTATTATTTATGCCTTGCTTAAGGAACCATATTGTTGTGGTATTATGGGTGTAGCTTCCCTATCATTTCTAGGAGACAAAATATCATAGCTACTTGCTGGTCCTCTGCATTTTATAATCTTTCCTTGATGTTCTTTTGATGATATTCTTTGAGTCTTATATGTGTAAAAGTTGTGTTGTAGATTTATCCACTGTGGCTGGGGACACCATAATCAGTTGCTCTTAGAATTTTGACCAAGTATGGTTTTCTGTAATGGTCTTTGTCTGTTGCAAAGAAGCGTTTTTGTTGTTGTTGTTGTTGTTTTTTTTTGTTTTTTTTTGATGAAGGGTTAGAGTTGCAGTGGGTATAAGGGTAAAAATCTAAAAGGTAGTTAGGACTTACGCTGGTTTAGTCAAGTGGTGGTACTAGATTCTTTTCTAAAATTCACATCTTCACTATCTCTGAGTAGTTGGCTAGGATTCCAGCAACAGTCAAGATTTCCCTCCTTTTGAATGGGCCTTTATCCATTTAGATAGATGTTGGTTACTACCAAAGTATAAAAACTACTACTGCACCCTTAGGGATATCTGACCATGCTAGCTATTGTTGTGATTCATATGTGTCATAGTGTCATATGTAGGACTATTGGTTCCTTTCCTCCCTTGGCAATTTGTATAGTATCTTCTGGTACTATGAAAAGTAGTTCTCAGAGACCAGATTTTCAGGTCAGATCCAGCTGAAATGTACCATTTTTGTTTGCATAAATGGCTTTATCTTGTCTATTTCACTTTATGAAATAATGCCAAATATCAGTTAGAGCTCCTCTAATATCCAAGTTGTGATTTTGCTATACAATTACACATCTAATCTTAGACTGCCTTGTGTAATGTGGTCTTCATAGATTTTTTCTGCAAAAATATATATTGAGTATCTTTAATGTTTCATCTTACTGAACAATTTTTCTCTGTACAAAAAGAAAACCTACAAATACAATTTTCAGCAACTAATAAAATATTATTTCTTCCACATAAAATTTTTATTATAGATTCTTTACATATTGATTTAGAGGTGTAGAGTTGTAGAAGGGTCTTCATGCTCTGACATGCCAGATGAAACAAGCATTCTGTTAGCAGTAAGTAGAAAATGCTAATGGTATCAAAGACTCTTGCTTGAATGATTTGGTCTAGACATTATTTGCAACACTTTTGTAAGACTGTTGACAAGAAATAGCCATGTAGCCTTCCTAATTCCAAGGGTTTCTGGGAATGTCAGGAGTGAGTAATATTTGAAATGCAGTATGTGTTTTCAGTTGTGAAACTTGTATTTACTTTGCTACAGCTCTACAACATTAGGAGAGGTATGTATTATATTGCTATTATTTTATAATTATCATCTTTATTATGATGATTATTATGTTTATATGAGTTAATCAAGTGTATTTTAAACATCAACCAACTACAGAGTATAAGAATTAAATTTTATTCGTTTGTTGTTTTATTTTCAATTAACTTAATATTTATTAAAAATAGATTCTTCTCCCACACAATACATCCTAATCACACTTTCCTCTCCCCCAACTCCTCCCAGCTCCCACCAGCTCCCCTCACCCTAGATGCATTCTCCATCTGATTCCTCTTCAGAAAAGAGCTGGCCTTTAAGAGACAACAGCCAAACAGGACAAAACAAGATATAATAAGACAAGGCAAATTCAAATTTAAATTCCGTGGCTGGGAAGACCACAAAGTCCTTACAGACAGAGATCACATATTACCTTCATTCACTGATAGGGGAGAGAGTTATTTTCCAATATAATATAATATATATATATATATTATATTGGAATATATTTTCCAATATATATGTATAGCCTTGGTTTTATTATTTATTGTGCCTCTGAATTTCCTAGGAAGGTAGGTTGTGAGCAAGTGAAAGATAACAGTTACTTTTACATTGGGGAATGCTACTGCATTAAGCATTGGGCCACCATTAAGTACTCTGATGAGCTTTTGGGTATAGGATACACAGTGTAGTATGGAAAGAGGAGAAGAGGAGACAATTACAGACAAGGTACAGAGCTCACATCCCACTTGGGTGGAGGGTGCATAGATGATGCTCTGTAAGTTCTTATTATGGCCTTAAGATGCCAGTTTGTATTCAGTGTGGCAGCATTGGTGATTTGGAAAAAATGAAAGCAAAAGAATAATTCCCAGAGAAGTCTCAAATCCACAATACATGCTAAGTGATCTGAAAGTATCATAGTGTCATCCTGAATAAATTAATAAAAAGAACAAGGGACTAACTCCAAAACTCCTCAGATCATGTACCTTGGAAGTTTTGTTGTTTTTTGTTTGTTTTGTTTTGTTTTGTTTTGCTGTTTTTTCTCTCTTTTTAAAATTTAAATTAGAAACAATCTTGTTTTACTTGCCAGTCTCAGTTCCCTCTCTCTCTCTTCCTCCCCTGGCCCCACAGACTCCCTATGCCATCCCCTTTCTGCTCCCCAGGGATGGTGAGGCCCTCCATGGGGGATACTCAATGTCTGTCACATCATTTAGAGCAGGGCCTAGACCATCCCCTGTGTGTCTGGGTTGAGAGAGTATCCCTCTAGGTGGAGCTGGGAAACAAGCATAGGACCAACCCCCTGAAAATGGGTGTCAGTTAGGAGGCCTGGGGCGTCTGATCAGGTCCAATCCCTAGTGTATGATTGGACTTTGGGAATACCTTTGAAGTTTTTTATTTTTTTCTTTTCCTGTCTTTTTTTATTTAGAAACTATCAATCCTCCCCCACTAACTTCCCTCTCCTTCCCATCCTCCCATGTCCCCTACCCCTTTGGCAACACCAAAGCCTTTGCCTGGATGGTCAGAACACAGAAAAGATAGAGTCTAGGAGGCTCTGGTTTCATGGACTATGGTTGTTGAAACCAAAAGAGATTTTGAGGTTTCTTCTCCACATTGCTCTATGTGGACTGCTATGGAGCCAAATTCCTGTCTGAACTGGTCCCGTATGCCTATCTTCTCAGGCAGAGGCAGAAAGCAATCATAAGGATAAGGAAGGAAGACCTCACAATTGGTAGAAACGCTGGTCTCAAACTAGGTAACCTTAGTTTAAATCTAGGTCTTTTTGCATTATAGATCTTAAATTTGGAGAATTTGGTCTATTTTTTTCTGTAAAATAATTAATATTTTCTCACTGAATACAAACAAACAACAAAAGTGGCTTAAAGAATGGAGGCAGGACCAGAGAAATGACTCTGGCTATATGCTACCAAAACCTATTGACATGAGTTTGACTCCTGGGATCTAGAAGGTGGAAGGAGAGAACCAACTCTTACAAGTTTTCCTCTGACAGACACAGACAAAAACATACAGGCACTCTTGTGTGAACACACACACACTAAATTAAATACAGAAATATAAAATAAGCAAAGGGTGGATAGATTAAGTTATTTTAGTATTTTTCATATGTGATAAACTTAATTTCCTATGAACCAGTGGTTTAAAGTTTAATAACCACTTTTTACCTTAAGATGGCTTCTTAAAAAAATATTCTGCTGTGGTTTTGATTTTTTTCTGCTGTGATCCAAAGTGTATTCCTTATAATGAGGACTCAGTAGAAATGAGGAACATCTGGCTAACATCTTGCATTTCATAATGCATCATGTATGTAATAATTATTACCAATTTACCTAGAAAATTATCTTTCCTCAGATAAAATAGAACATTTGTCTTGTCTTCCTCTGTAAATCCTTTCATGTCACATTAGTGTTTTTGTATGGGGGGCTGAGGTTGCCATCTACATTTAATAAGTATTTACCTGATGCTCATTTTTAAAATTGTTCACTGAATCAGATTATGGTTCTATTGATATTACCAAATCTTAGAGTATATTTGTTAGTCACTATACCCTATTACATTTATTCATGGTTAAAGATGCAGAAATGTGTCAGTTAGTCATTTCTATGGTATTAATTATTTGCCAAGCAGATTCACAAATATAATAAAGTTCTTAAAAATTTCTTATTCCCAAGTTAATCTATGAATTTGTTACATTAGTCTTCACTGGTATGCAAAGAAAGTAATAGAATTCAGGAGATAGGAAATTACAATTCTGACAGTACTCTGTTAAGTATGTGGGCAAAAAAGACCCCTGAAGATTTAGAGAATTGGCTAGTTATGGATGGAGGAAGCTTTAATGGCACCGAGTGTACCTGCAGGGTACATGGTGTTGCCCCTTTTGTGTTTTGATACAGTAACTTGACTGGCGACGTCAAGAGAGAAAAAAAAACAGCCGTAAGAAAGATGATCACAATATTTTCTTCATTTAAACAGGTGCTTCTAGTGAAAAGGACGTGGTGGTCATCGAGCAAAGAAACTAGGAGTGTTCTTTAAATACTGAGATCAGCGTCTACTAAAGAACCATGGAAAATGGAGGAAAAGATCCATTAGTCAGGTAAGAGTTTTGTTTTTTGTTTGTTTGTTTTTTTAGTAAATGCAATTTGAACCTTTGACCAAAACACAGGTATGCTTTGTTCTCTGTAACTCCTAAAGACTCATAGCATTTAATTAGAAGACAGAGAGGAGATGAGAGAAAAGGACAGAAGGGAAAGGGATACACATGTACATGATTTATATTTCATTTAAAAAATATTGAAAAATAGATCCTTCTCTCATACAATGCATCCAGACCAGTTTCCCCTCTCTCCACCACCCCACCTCATACCTCCCCTTTCCCCCAAGACATCCACTCCCATTTTGTCTCCTCTTCAGAAAAGCACAGGCCTCCAAAAGACAACAAACAAACATAAGCAAACAAGTTACAATAAGTCGAGGCAGAAAATCTTCCTATGGAGGCTGGACAAGGCAACCCAATAAGAGGAAAAAACTTTCAAGAGCAGACCAAAGAGTCACAGAAGCACTGTCTCCCACTGTAAGGAGTCCTACAAAAAGACAAAACTAACAGACATAACACATACAAGAAAACTTTTAAAGTGTGTGTGTGTGTGTGTGTGTGTGTGTGTGTGTGTGTGTGTGACAGGGTCTCATTTTGTATCCCTGGCTTGCTGGGAACTAACTAAAAAGATCAGGGTAGCCTCAAACCCATAGATATCTGCCTGCCTCTGCCTCTGCCTCTTGAGTGATGGTAGCTGATACTATGCTTAGTCTTTTTATTTCTTTTAAAATAAGTGTGTGTGTGTGTGTGTGTGTGTGTGTGTGTGTGTGTGTGTGTGTGTAACAGTGCACAGGTGGAGGTCAGAAGACAACTTGTGTGAGTCAGTGCTTTCTTTCTTTCTCAGGGATCCAACTCAAAAGAACAGGATTAGTATTCAGCACCTTTACATGCTGAGCCTTACTTATAATTCTTTTAAATGTTTATTTGCTCTTTGCTGATTTATAATCTGAGAGTCTTGAATTGTAGCCAAGAAGGAAAGTAGTAAAAAGAGACATGTGTGTTTTGATGGAGAGGTGATTGGAAAGGACACTTATCTTCACTCCTTCATCTGCTCTTCTTTATACTGTTTTTGAGATTAGAATTACATAATATCCCCTTCCTTTTTCTTCCTCCAAACCCTTTCACATATCTCTTTTTTCTCTTCAAATTCATAGCCTCTTTTTCTTTAATTGCTATTACATACATATGTACATATGTGCACACACACACTCACTCACACACACACACACACACACACACACACACACACACACACACACTGCTTTCATTAGGATTGTGTATTCAGTACTCATGAGCTAAAGATGTGCTGGTCTTTGCTGGAAAACAATATCAACAGAATTCCAAAAATATTTGCCCTTGTCAAAGTCCCTGTTAGTCTGCAAATTTCATTATTGCATCTATACCTGAGCCTTTCTCAAAAGATGCTCCTGGCTTCAAGGAAGAACAGTAAGCGAAACTGACCTTATCCAGTAAGGGGCACCAAACATAAAATTTGTGTGGTGCATGTCTAGGTGACGAGAAGCAGCTCCCAGCTTATTGCTCGGTTTCCCTTCACGGAGGGATATGCTAGATGTCTCAAGCATCTACCTATTCAGTATCAAAGGAACACATTAAGGTCTTGGTGTGAAGTGTTATGTTAGTCTTTTTGGTCTTGAGCTTTCAAAAGTGCTTTTCATAGTAGTATCTATTTAAAAATTCATTCATTTATTTAGTTTCTTTATTATTTCTTCCTCAAGTAGTATGTATCATCTATCATCTTCATCTCTATTCCTCCATTATTACCTCTGATTCTTGTTGCCATGAAAGGAAGGTTTTGAATAGTTGGTATTTTAATAGACCTCTATTTGTGGGCCACAATTTCAATTGCTTCTACATAAATTTGCTTCCCTTTTATATGATGCAGAAAAACTAGAGGGGGCCGGAATCAAAGACATGTCCTTAATGTAGTTGGATTAAAGCTCTATTCTGTGGACAGTATGCCTGTGTTTTGAAGAATCCTCTGGTTTTATTTCACAATGATTAGATCCCAACCCCTTTGCCACAAGGGAAACCTTGAGTTTTCACTTTACAGTTTTTATATATAAAATTTTAGAGGTGACCTCTGAAAATCTGAGATCCCTCTAAGGAATATTAGTCCCCAGTAGTTTTGATTTTCATACAGTCCATTTCCAGCCTTTGAACATTCATCCAAATAATCATTTGGAGTTTAGTAGTCTATGGTTCCCACAGCTTCCTCAGGCAGGCAGGTTACACCTGTCTCTTGGATTTTAGTTTTACCCTGAAACCTCAGTTCTTTGATGTATCCAGGTAAAGTCATTGGTTCTTCATTCACTGATTTTGTAAGAAGAGTAACAAACCACAAGATATTAATTCGTGGGTGTTGAGACCAGAGTTTATAGCTGGGAGTGAATTCCAGTAAGTTCAGGTTTTTGCTTTAAAAAGATTAATGAGAATTGTTTTTCCACTTATACATTTTCAAACAGAATTTTCTTATATTTCTAAGTTTATTTCCTTCAAGTTGATTCAGATTGACATTATTCCATAAAATTGGTATAGCTGGGCTGAAATAGTAAGATTCTGGCTTGTCTTAACCGTAATGTCAAAGTTCTATTTACAGACTTGAGACAATTCCAGGATCATCTTGTTTTGCTTTCAGGCTACTGTAATAAACATCTCTGGCACAGGCAACCAGTCAAGTACATAAAAGAGAAAGGTGAATGGCTTGATGGAAGAGCATCAAGCACAGGTAGACAAGACTGGCTATTTAAAAGGGTCATTAAAAGAAGACACAATTTGGCTGAATGGCTCCCCTGAGAGCTTGTCAGTGGGGTTTATGAACTCTGGGAGAAGAGCCAAGTTAGGCCTAATTATGTTTAGATTAACTCTGCAATTCAAATGTCTAATGTTCTTTCACCTCCTTTTCTTCCTTTCTGTGTCTGTTTTCTGGTTGTGTGTTGTTTGTTGGTTGGTGTTTTAATTATGAAGTGTGTTAGAAAGTGTGGGGTCATGAACATTTTCCTTATGTGGGTACTTTGAATTATCATTTTTCTATCTTACCTTGAAAAATAGATTGCAATATCTCAATTCATCTGGAGAAAGATAAAGATAGTCACAGTAAAATTGTAATATAAAAACATGTTGCAACAAATGTACACTGGTCATTATCTCTGCTTACGTGTTGCTTCTGGGATTTAGAAAATTGTCTTTCAAAGAAAAGCCAGACAATCTGATAATAATCTAATTTGGCTTATAGAGGCAACAATTACTGAGGGAAGAATTCTTTTCTTGGTGTCTATTTTTTCTTAGCTTATTTTTTCTGTGTTCTCTTCTAATAAATTCTTTCTCATCATAGTTTTTCTTTTTCATTATGGCAAGTAAGAGAGCCTTTGCTTTCCAGTGTAGCCCTCCCTGGGCACTAAAAACAAACTTTGCTTATGCATGATACCACTGTATAGTAGTTGTTAACTTTTTGGAGGATGGGTGTGTCACTGATGCAAACTGAAGAATGCTTTAGCAAAAAAAAAAAAAAGTACAGACACATAAAATTTCTCAGAACAGTAATTTTAGGAGGTTTATCATCCCTTAAAGACCACTGAGGTTTCTCATATTCAAATTAAGAACACGCAATGTTTACTTCATAGAAGTGGTGATTTCTTTTATAAGAAGCTCTGTGTGTTAGACTTGATCCATGTTACAACAGTATATTTTCTGTACTGTTAAAAAATTTCTTTACATTTTTACCATATCCTGGCTAGGTCTTGTTGTAAACTTAATATCACCTGGAGTCAGCTGGGAAGAAGTAACCTCAGTGGAAGGATTGCCTCAATCAGATTGACTGATGACCATGTCTGTGAGAGATTGTTCTGGTTAATGATGTAGAAGCTCACTGTTGGTGGTACCATCCCTAGGCAGGTGGGCCTGGGTTGTATGAACAAAGCTAGCTGATCATAAGCCAGTGATTGATCCTTTACATGGGATTTCTTTATGATTCCTTCTTCTGTTCCTGCTAGAGTTTTTTCCCTAGCTTCCCTCAGTGATGGACAGTGACCTGGAACTGGAAGGCAAAGCAAACCTCCACCTCCCTAAGTTGCTTTTGGTTGTAGTGTTTACCAAAACAACAGAAAGCAAATTAGAATATATGGCAATGCTCTTTACATATGGGTTTATGGGGAAGACAGTGGGATTTGTCTGGATTCACTGTGTTTAATAACTTTACTGAGCTTACTGTATACACACACACACACACACACACAGACACACACACAAAGTATATACAGTATACATAGTATATGCATTCTATGTATATACTATATACACTATGCATTATATATACATATATTATATATAATAAAGTATAAGGTGTTCTAATGTAATCTATATATTTTTCTTTTTTTTTGTAGTCTACATTTCCAAGGAGCTAGTTATAGCACTTAATTGACATGACTAAGGATGAAGTGTGTGTGGTATTTCCACAGACTAGTAGACTTTTGCTTCTGTGATTTATTACTAGATCTTAAATTTGGTGAGGTGATCTGAAGTATGTTGAGAATACAGCTCCCGACACCTGAGAACTGCCTTTTGAAGACAGCTTTGTCTCCTGTCCTATACTTATTATGTATTATGACTGTGTCAGGGTGAGGGTGCAGCCCAGTGGTTCTCAAACTTGAGTTTCTGGTGTTGGTGCCTCTGCTACTGAAAATAGCAGTTTATGTCTAGAACAAGGCATTCTGACAAAATGCCATTGTCAGGGCAGAGGAAGAGCATGCCTCTGTTTGCTATTTGGAAAGGAGAGGGCAGCTACATTACAAGATTACAATAACAAGAAAGTGTTACTGACCTGGAGAGTTAAGATTAGGCTACTGAAATTTTGTGACTTGATTCTCTGAGTTTGTGTATGTGCATTTTTGTTTGTAGTTTGCATATGTGAATGTAGCCAATGTCTAGTTAGTTCTTTGCAGTTCATGCAAATTAGACTGTGATTTGAAAAAAACGGTTTGATAAAGACATCCACAAATTGTAAGGGAGATGATAATATGCATGTGATTGACATGAACTAATTAAACCATAATGTCCCAGGCTATTGTTTGCCAGGCAGTTATCTAGTGGCATAAGGGAAATGTCAGCATGTCGTTTTACGATGCAGCAGGTTTTTCATCAACAGAAAGAAGAAAAGATGTTAAAGCTCTCCTTATATCATCATGTCCATTGTGTAAATCCTCTCTTCAATGGGATGATCTAACAATTATACAGTGCTCAGAAAGAATACAGCATCTGGAATTAAAAAATAAATAAAAGGGGAAACTGAGTGGCATTCTATGTCTCTCACTAATTTGTTATCGGGTATTTACTACCCCAGGATCTAATCCTACAAAGAGGGATAATGACAAGACTTACTTCATTGGCTTGCTGGCAATTAACTGTGAGAACACATATGAAGTGCTCCACATGCCTAATAAAAACAAGATACTGTCATGGCTGCAGAGGTACTTTCTAAGTTGGCACTTCTCTCCTGAGACAGCTCACAGGGTGGAAGCTCTTGCGTGTAAGTAGGTGGGACACTTAACCTCCAAGCTTTATATCTAAGTTCAAGGCAAGCATCTTTATTTTCTCACTTGTTTCTATAAACAGACAAAAGCAGCTATTTCTGTTCTTTTAGGAAATTGTATTTGCTAGAGCCTTCTCATCCATGTCTCTTTTTGAACAGTCTCCATTATTTTAGCACCTTCTGTCTTTGGCTTGTTTAATCAGTCCCTTGCTTAGCAAGGAGTTCTTCACCTTGAGCCTTAATTCCTTCTGCCATTCTCCCTGGAAATGGATCAAATATTTGGAGTCCTTGTCAGGATTAGTTGCTGACATAAGAAACCAGGTGACTCAATGGCTGTGTTCTTGATATCCTTCCAGGCACTAATTAGAGCATGGCATATTTTCTCCACCCCTTTTGTTCTATTATAAATCTGTATTTTCCTGAGAACTGACATTTTCTCCAATGATATTTCTCAATTGCCTCCCAGCTATTGAATTAATTTTGAATTGACTTTGGGACCCAGATTAAACCTACTTTTAAAGTGGAGATATTAACGTTGGGTGTTAATGAAGTCACCACCGAGGTCAGATTACATACAATTCCATAGCATCTGTTGTACATGTGGTGGAAGTACATGAATCCACAAGTGCCCATGCCCATGCTGACACATGCGGAGGCCAGAGCAAATGTCAGGTGTCTTTTTCTATTTATTTCTGCCATTTTTTTTTGTACAGAAAAAGCATCTCACTAAACCAGAGACTTGCTGTTTCAGCAAGTGTGGCTGCTTTAAAAGTACTTGTCACCTTCTTGCCTCTGTCCCACAATGCTGGGATTACAGCTATACATAGCCATAACCAGCATTTTATATGGGTACTGGCAATTCGAACACAGGTTTTTATTCTTGCAGAACAAATAATTTTGGCCACTAAGTCATCTCATCAGCACCTACATCTGCCAATTGGATCTATTTTAAAAATAAAAATGTTTTTCTTTTTCTAGATACGTAATATGCTGTGTGTGTGTGTGTGTGTGTGTGTGTGTGTGTGTGTGTGTGTGTGTGCCTGTATACAAGTGTTCATGTGTGGAGGTCAGTTGACATCATGTCTTTCTTAATCACTTTCCACTTTTTGTTTAAACCGAGGCATGTTCATTCATTTGCACTCAGAGCACTGTGATTCAGCTAGTGTAACTAGCCAGCTTGACACACTGAGACATTTGTACAACATACACCTGGCAGTTATGTGGGCATTGGGGATCTGAACCCCAGCTCTTTTCATGCTTATGAGTGAGAACATTATCCACTGAAGGATTTCCCAAGCTCCCCAAATGGCTTTAATTATTCTAGTAGAACTTCTTCTTATTTTTATATTTTTCTGTTTTTTTTGCTCTGAAATTTCACAGTATATATTTTCTATAACCAATGACATATTCTGTCAATTTCAGTGAGAAAAACAGTTTTCTTGACAACTCAGTGCTGTTGTGTTTTCTTCCAAATTCCAGTTATCATCTGGTTCTCCTTTTGATTATTTTGAACCATGAAACATAAAACTGTTTTTGATTATATGAATAGAATTTGTTTTTAACATTACAATTTCAGGTTAGTTTATTCTCTCTAAACACATTTTTTTCATTGTTCTTTGGAGATATGTAATACTTGATAATTACATATTGTAATACTCAATATCTTTGAAACTGCCCTTGAAACTTTATTCAACCTGTTCAGTATTTGTGTCATTCAGGGTTCTGATTTGCATATTAACTAATTCTTTTAATGTCCCAGGAAAGTACTTCCCTTATTTCTTTGAAAAAAATTTCCATGGTCTTCCCTGGTCTTCAGTGTACAGTGTATTTAGGACATGGATTCATACTCAGGACTCCTGAGTTGAAACCTTTGCTCTTTCTGCTGTAGAACTCTAAACTTACAAAAGTGACATATATACTTTTGGAAAATCTAAAATGAAGTGATTGAATTTGAGCATGTACTTCTATTAGATTCTGCCTCTCTGCTCACTATCACTGACCCGGGAGAATGTCGTTTATATGACCAGGCATATAAGAATGCCATTTCTAAATGATAGTATTGCTAAAAATAACATTTTCAGTGTTGTCGTTCTGGAAACTAATCTATGGCCTAACAGCCATTTTTAGCTTGATGCTTTCCTTGCTCCAAAGAGAACGCACAGCCTTTCATATATCAAGATGTCTTCTTTATTCATTCCCTTTAACTCTGGGTTTAGTGCTTATAAATTACTTATAACAGATTTGTGAGTGATGCTCTGGTCATCAAATTTGCTAGCATGATCTAGGGGACTGTTGAAAGATTTTATGCAATGTTATGGATGTCTTTATGTATCTATAAACCTTCTACCTGACACTCTCAGAACACTGGCACTTCAAAGATAGGGCTAATTCATGTTCAGAGGTTGGGACTATAGGTGTGTGCCACCATGCCCAACAGCTGAACATTTTGTTTATGCCCTGTTCCTGTGGGTCCTTTGTTTGAATGCTTTTCATTATTAATGACTCTAATAGGGCAGATTCTGGAGAAAGGAAGCATCTGAGGTCCCCCTGCCATGACTGATTTTGTTACATTAAGATGAGTCAGGTAGGTTAAACTATGTTATGAAAAACAAATGCAAAATCTCCATGATTCCGTATGCTGAAATTTGTCACTTTAGGAGCTGGACTTCTCATTGTTATGCGGTGCTCAGGCTAATGGGTTCAATTTGCACACGTTTACTCCTGTTAAGGAAAGCACCCATAAAAGTGGATAATACTGAAAAATTGCACCTTACAACTTCTGCTCACATTTTGCTAACACATTTTGTTAATCTATGGCCTTAACTGTAACTTAGGTGAGGGAGTGTAATTTGACCTTGAAGTTAACAGACAGGGAAGTGGAATATTTATGAATGGTCCCTGTAGTAACTGCTGTCAGGAACTGTTTCAGGTACCATTCCAATACCAGCTTTGATACAATGGCTAATAAACTTTTAACTTTTTCTCCCCACCCCCTTTTTTAGACAATGGAAGTTGCACCATTTTTATAGAAACTCAAAATACGGTCCTCCTTGTTTACTAGTTTCTCTGGCAGTGTGGATTATAGGTTGGTAATCGCTTACTCTATGTTTAAAATCCACATATGTGTGAGTACATATCATGTTTGTCCTTTTGTGATTGGGTTACCCCGTTCAGAATGGTTTCTTCGAGTTCCATCCATTTTCCTGCAAATTTCAAGATTCCATTTTTTTTTTTCTGCTGAGTAGTACTCCATTGTGTAAATGTACCACATTTTCTCTATCCATTCTTTGGTTGAGGGGCCTCTAGGCTGCTTCCAGTTTCTGTCTATAACAAATAGTGCTGCTATGAACATCGTTGAACACATGTCCTTGTTGTATGAATGTGCTTCTTTTGGGTATATGCCTAGGAGTGGAATTGCTGGATCTTGTGGTAGACAGATTCCCATTTTTTTGAGGAGTCGCTATACTGATTTCCAAAGTGGCTGTACAAGTTGGCACTCCCACCAGCAGTGGAGGAGTGTTCTCCTTTCTCCCTATCCTCTCCAGCATAAACTGTTATTGGTGTTTTTGATTTTAGCCATTCTGACAGGAGTAAGATGGTATCTCAGAGTTGTTTTGATTTGCATTTCCCTGATGGCTAAGGATGTTGAACACTTTCTTATGTGCCGTTCAGCCATTTTAGATTCCTCTATTGAGAATTGTGTTTTTAGTTCTGTACCCACTTTTTAATTGGATTGTTTGGTGTTTTGAAGACTAGCTTCTTGAGTTCTTTGTATATTTTGGAGATCATCCCTCTGTCAGATGTGGGGTTGGTGAATATCTTTTCCCAGTCTGTGGGCTGCCATTTTGTCTTGCTGACTGTGTCCTTTGCATCCAGAAGCTTCTCAGTTTCAGGAGGTCCCACTTATTAATTGTTGATCACAGTGTCTGTGCTACTGGTGTTATGTTCAGGAAGCAGTCTCCCGTACCAATTAATTCAAGGGTATTTTCCACTTTATCTTCTAATAGGTTCAGTGTGGCTAGGTTTATGTTGAGGTCCAGGGGTCTTTGTGCCCTAGAGAAGGGAAAAGGGTCACGATCTCCTGAGCAAACTGAGAACATTCGAAGAGGCAGGAGGGAGCTACGAGATTGAGAAGGGAAGAAGAAGAAGGATGCAGAGGTCATGAGGGAGCAGAAAGCTTGAGTCAGGTGTAGATTAGAAGAAAGGATATGTGATAGGTAGGGTTTTAGTTGGGGGGGCAGTGGTAGGGGAGGAAGGGAAGGAGAAGGGAACTTGGATTGTCATGTAATTCAATCTTGTTTGTAATTCAAATAAAAAATGATTAATTAAAAGAAACTCAAAATATGAAGTGTCAGGTCCCTTATATATTTCTGTCCTACTTTCCCAGAACAATGGGTTTGCTCCTGTTTATTAGAGGCAAGGTCTTTAGAGTCCCAGTCTGGTTTTGAACTATAGACCAACCAGTTGGCCTCATTATCCCCAAGAGCTAGATGCAAGAATCATAGATTTGTGCCACTTTACGTAGGGGAATTGTGGATTTTTGTTCTCATGCTGGTCACATAGAAGTTTCATGAATCTTCTGTGACTGCATATATCATACATAGCTGTCCATAAAGCAGGATGGGGTGGACATATCCTAAACCCTCTCATTTTACAAGGTGGAATATATATTCCTTAGGAAAATCCATTTTTCCTTGTCTAACTTCTCCTTATTTGTCATCAACTGGAGCACTATTAATTACCAATCTTAAGCTGCCAGGAGCTGGGAAATCATTAAAGAAGCAGGAAAGGAAAAGCAAAACTTGCTCATATTACCATGACTCTAATGTCTTTAATACAAGGGTACTGAATACATGCCTCTATACCAAAATGGCCTCTCTGTCATTGAGTGAAATGAAAATATCTAAGGTGAAAACAACCAAACACCTTTACCAGAAAAAGAATTGGAAAACTAGTCCTTCCACTGAAATGGGAGATAATGATGGTTTGAGGAAGATAATAAGTGAGAGACATTATCCTGTAATGATGTATAAAGACTAAAACATTAGAAAGCTGGCTAGTCTAGGGCAAGAGTCTTTCAGTGAAGTGGCAGGCCAATCACAAAGGCAGTGACATATGAGGAGAGCCTTGAGAGACTGGAAGAACATCCATGTCAAAAGTGTATTCCAGAAAGAAAAGACTAGATGAAGGAGATGGAAAGACAGAAAAGATAGCAAATTATTGAGAGGGAGTGGTATAGAGCCATGAATACTATGTAAGAGTTCAGACTCTTGAAGGAACTTTGGGACATTGTAGTCTGCTAGTTAAGAACAATGACTTACACTTAGGCTATCTCAGTTTCACGTTGTATAGAGGTATCCGCCAGAGAACACTACTTGGACACAGGTTTAATTCAATAGAAAGTCATTATTAGATATCTGCTGAATACATTGGGTGTTTGGGATCCCAGTGTATCCTGGAACCTTTCTCAGGATTGGCTTTTAAGCACAAAAACCATGTCCTGGGTTGATGCACTTCAGTTAACAAGAACAGTTAGCAAGGAGCAGAACTCCAGAAGCCATAAAGCAAAGTTAGCACATTTTAAGACTTTCACAGAACTATGGACTTTGATGGGTTAGGTCTTTGTTTTTGTTTATGTACTGTGGTGCTGTCTATGCACTGAGTTTTATGGTACTTGCATCATGGAGTCAGTTGTGCTGAGGGCTGGAGGCCTACTAAGATTGAGGTCCTGTTACAATGCCTGCTCTACTATCTCCAAGTATAATTCCATCATGAATAATCAAAAGGAATAATAAATAGCATGAGTTCATATTAATTAGGGTATGATAAGCTCTATATTTAAAATAGATAAAATGTAAAGGCTGAAATTAGTTTATTTCTTGTTTATACATCGAGATAATGGGCAGGAGCTGCTCCCCGTACACTAGGTCAACAATAGACCTGCCATCGTCAGTGTATGCTTTGCTTCATCTGTTTGCCAACAGTGAGCTCTAGGAAGCATTGAGTGGCATAATGCATATTAAACAACTCACTGTATTAGATAACTTTTTCATTGCTGTGGACTTCATGAAAGAATGCAAAGGGAAAAGGTTGATTTTGGCTCATAACAACCAGACACGTTTCTGTTCTTGACAGAGGAGTATGTTCATTATATCTGGGTGCATCAAAAGCCTAGAAAGAAAAATGCTGATTCTTAGCTCTCTTTCTCTTATGAATCCACTCTGTGGAACGGTGCCACTCAAGATGATAAATCAACTATTTATTTATTTTTTTCTTCGTTTTTTTTTTTTTTTTTTTTTTTTTTTTTTTTTTTTGAGACAGAGTTTCTCTGTGTAACAACCCTGCCTGTCCTAGAATTCACTCTATAGACCAGAAATGGCTTCGAACTCACAAAGATCCACCTGCCTCTGCCTCCTGAGTGCTGGAATTAAAGACATGTGCTACCACCACTGGGCTGGTAAATCTACCTTTAATCTTTTCTAGAAACATTCTCAGCTAAGCAATGAGCCTTGACAATGCTCAAGGCATTTTTATTTTCTTTTTCTGAGATTATAATTTAATTACAACATTTCTTCCTTCTGTTTCTTCTCTCCAAGCCCTCCCATAACTCCTCCCTGCTCTCTTTTAAGTTTGTGAACATCTATTTATTTATTTATTTATTTATTTATTTATCTTTACTAATTGCTATTGCATGCCTATATATATTAGTATTTCCTAATTCTAACTGTTCAGTCTGTATAATATCTGTATGTATCTTTCCAGTGCTGACTGTTTTGCACTGGACAACAAATCCTTGTGCTCTTCCCTAAGGAAGTCCATCTCTTCAATTCCTAGCTTTACTCAGTTGTTTATTGATGGGGTTGTCCTTCTGTGTATGTGTTTCTCTTATTGGTTGATGAATAAAACACTGTGAGTCTAGTGGCCAGGCAGGAAGGATAGACGGGGCTATCACAGGAGGTGAATTCTGGGAAGTGTAGGCAGACAGGGGTCATCATGTGCAGCCCGAGAAGAGAGAGTGAGTGCCAGGTGTTCTCTGGTAAGATAAGACCACATGGAAATACATAGATTAATAGAAATGGGTTAATAATCAAGACAGAGCTAGATAATAAGAATCCCAAGCCACCAGTGAGCAGTTTTATAACTAGTATAGCATCTGTGTGTTTATTTGGTGCGAAATGGCTGGGGGAACATCATGTTACAGCCTATAGTTCTTTGTGTTGGTTTGAGGTCTCTATCTTGTTTGGTGTGTTCATTGGTATAATCCTTGTTTGGTTGACATTTTGGCAGTCATGGCGATAAGACTTTATGGGTTTAGCTTCTAATACTTCTAGGAGATACAAGAAGGAATGCAAGCAACATTGAAGTTACTTATTAATGCAGACTTCAATAGAGCTGGTAATCAAAATTAACCATGGCACAAGGAAAGCATTAGACACAAGTAAGCAGTAAATAGATATTTACTCTTAATAATGTTAACTATAGTTGTGGCTGGGAGGCCAACCAAATTAATGAGGATTGACAGAAATTTAATAGCCAATTAAATTTCTATTTAATTGGAGACCAAGGTAGAAGGATGACTGCAAGTTTAAGGCTAGCTTGGCTCATATTAACCCTGACTCAAACAAATAACCAGCCAAACAAATAAAGCAAAGATACAACAAAATATCCTTAAACTAAAAAATAATATTTATCCAATCTATAATGGATTGTGACTGACTTAATCCTGTGTAGGTCTTGTACAGGTACTCATGGTTATTATGAAAGAATATTGTGACAGCCATGTCATGTCCAGAAGACAATATTTCACATTCTCCATCTCTTACATTCTTTCTACCTCTTTTTCATCCATGTTCTCTGAGCCTCCAAGCCCATACTGAGGAACTACTGACATTAGGCAGTTGCTCAGGAAAGGAATGCCATTTTTTTTTAGTGAACATGTGACCAGTGTTAGATTTCTGATGCTCCAGTGGGTGGCCCCACACCATTTATAGACATATGGACAGCACTAAGTGGACATAGTGAGTTGTCAAAAACAAACATTAAAAAAACATGAAAGTGGGAGGGGGCATTTTAGAGGGATTTGAAGGGTTAGAGGGGCAAACTGGGGGATAGGATTGATCATATTTCACTGTATACATATATGAACTTCTCAAAAGTAAATAATTTTAAAATAATGTTATGTACATTAATTTATTTTGATAAGAATTGGCAACAGCCGGGTGTTGGTGGTGCATGCCTTTAATGACAGCACTTGGGAGGCAGAGGCAGGCAGATCTCTGTGAGTTTCAGGCAAGCCTGGTCTACAGAGCCAGTGCCAGGATAGGCTCTAAACCTACACAGAGAAACCCTGTCTTGAAAAAAACCCCAAAATTGGCAACAATGGGAATCAAGAGTTATTGTTGCAAACATAAATTGGACAGATACATGGGGTGTGCAAATGATTATAGAAAAACCAGCAGATTGGGACATAGTTATCTGGGTTTAGCAGGAAAATAATGATGTCAAAGGAAGCTTTGGATGAAACAGAAGAATCAGATACAATAGAATCTACTAATGAAGCTTCTGAGAGTCTTTGAAGTTTTATATTTTTAGATGTCCTAAATTCAAATGCCAAACATAAATCCATCCCTGGCAAAATGAAAGGATTTTTTCTAAAATCTCAAAATAATAGTGTAATGATATGTATTTGCTGACCAAAAATATAATATGAAGTTACTCTAGGGAATCTGCTGAGAATTTGATGTGTGAATATGTATTTAAAATTAAGCTAAAATAGTTTTGTCTTATTTTCCTGGTTCACTGAAGAATACAGACAGTTTATTTTCCGCAGACAGTCTTTGTGTGCCTTAAATAACTGAGTTAATTTAGCAGCTTCTTTGTTGTGACTCTTTTTTCTCTTCTGTTTTGCTCTTGCCTAGAACAAGCTCTAATCCTGCTGCTCCCAATATCAAAATATACCAAAAACATGTGAAACTGTTCATCTGTTGATAACTCAGGGTTACAGAAACTACTTTGTTTATGCTTATACATTGTCAAGATTTTCATAAAGATTTCTCATCAATCTTAGTACTCATAGACTCATCACTCTCTTAAAATGCTGGAAATTTCAAGAGAGAAGGTATCTTTCACAAAACAGATCTCTACATGTCACAGATTGAGTGATCATACTTGCAACAATTAGGAATTCTTTGTCCTGTTACCCCTTTAGAGCGGTAGTCATAATTTGGCAAACAAAGACACTTTCCTGTTGCTAACATATAACTAAAATATGTCCTGTTGCTCATAGTCCATGTTCTTGAAGCTTAGGCAAGTTTTGACTTCTCTGAAGCTGTATACAGTTCATGGTCATGCTCTATCCCAATAAATCAGACTCTTCCTGGTTTTTTTCATCAAGAAGTCAGCTTTATCGAAACCAAATTACAACAGGTGGCAATATCACAGATAATTTATCCTTCTTTAGATCAAACAAATTCTTGTCATGGTTTTTTTTAAACAGATATTTATCAAACTTCATTGTCTGTAGGGTCATAAGAGTGAATAGGTCTTAGATTCTACATGATGATACAATGGACCCATGGTCTATACTATCAGCAGCAATACAACATTGATCTCTTTGTTCCCAGGGTCTCAAATTTACTGGTAAAAGACTGAGCTCTGCACCTACAGCTCAATGTTAATACCAGGGCATTTCTGACAGGCTAAGTGTGCATATGTGTGCATATGTGTGCATATGTTCCATGTTCCTGTGTGTGTGTGTGTGTGTGTGTGTGTGTGTGTGTGTGGTGTTTTAGAAAACAGAGCCTCTTTTACCAAAGAGTATTATACATTTAGGCTTTAGTCACCTGTATAATAAACCACAAGATACATACCGGTGAGAGTTAAAGTTTATTTCAAATAGTAAAATGTTTATTTGGGTACATTTCTCTTTTTTTCCATACAATAAAAGGCATCGTATATTTGTAAGGCACATCTCCTGGTTAAGCTTCAGCTGGAGTGCCATCCTGCCTGGCAGGTCTGGTTATTTGTGACTGCTATCCATATGTACTAGATAGGGCCAGTGCCTGATAGGGAGATGCTTGTGCCTCAGTGCTGGTGTTTGGCTGCAACAGTGATTTTTTTCCACTCAGTGAACTCAGCAATTCCACACTTGCAGCTACAGATCTCATATTAGCAATATAGTAGCCAGATACACAGATACAGTGCACTGGATTATAATTCATGGGTCCCCGTGGGGTCAATGCTCTATTATTGCTATGAACCAAGTATGCTCTTGCTGGATTTTTGGACACTTCCTCAGGACTCTCTCTCCCCTTTCCCTTTCTCTTTCTTTTCTTAGCAACATTGAACATGGCTGTTTCAATGAAGTTAAAAAGAGATAAAAAGATAAGTTGTTTCTTGGAAGTCTGCTTTTCCCTTTCAACATGAACCCCAACTGAAAATGAAAGACGGATGGACCCAGGAGCTGTGGGACACTGGGCCAAGAAGGCATAGTTTAGTTCCACAGCAATGCATCTTGCCTATCTCCTTGGCCATCCTCTTTAACATGCTCCAGGCTCCCATTAAGAGAACTCCTGTGGTTTCTGGTTGGTGGCTTTGCTTCACTCTCCCTCTGATTCCTCAAATCTTAAGGTATCATCAGTGCCCAGTTTGTCTGAAAGTTATTTTCTAGACCTGCTCCATGTTCCAAGAGGTTCCTGCTCTCTCTTTGTTTCATGCTCCCTTCTTCATGATACTATCTACATTTCTCTAACTTTTGTTTTAAAAACTGGAATTAATAATTTCATTCTGTATTTCAGGGGAAAGTATTTGACATTTACCTCAATGGTAACGTACGCTCCTAAAAACTGCTCTTAAAATTCTCAGGGGATCTTACATAGGCTGACAAATTATGAATCTTTCATCTCTATAGCAACTGGGCCAGATGGTATGCCACAAACTACTTCCAGTTTGAAGGGACTCTGTTTTGTGGCTACATTTTTTTTTTTTAAATCTTATTTAGTTTGTCATTTTGATAAGTGGTTGTGTAAGTCATTAAAGATTGACCTTCGAATTTAGATTCCTTATTTTGGCTTATGAAACATTTTTTAACAGAGTAGCTTGTTATGTTTGGATAAATAATACTTATTTGTATAAATTGGCACCTTTTCAAGGTTTCATCTTACAATCAGGAACATTAACTATTTCGCTATTTGTTTGTTCTCTTTTTAGCCGCTCCTATTTTTTTTTTTTTATAAAGATTTGCAGTTGCCAGTGTAATTTTTGTCAGTCTTTGGATTTTTTATTGACTCTTAATTTCTTACTATACTGTACCATCTACTGTTACATTTTACAATTGAATACATAAGTGCAATTGATATTAGTGTTTTTATGTTGAATTTTTGTGCACCAAATCTGGCAAATTCACTTATCAATTCTAATTGCTTCTTTGTATGTAATTTGGGGTTTATTATATATAAAATCATGTTATCTGCAGATCTGTACATAATAAGAATTTTATTGCTTTGAGTACCTTTGTTTCTCTTATCCTATGTTTCCTCTTTCCATAGACTATTGCACTGTTTGAATTTCATATAGTATTGAATTGAATACAATAAAGTTACTGTCTCTCTATTGATGGCAGAAGGAAAGTTTTCAATAATTTATCAGATAATGAAATTATAACAATTATAATGAAATTTATCATTATGAGGATTATCATTATGAGGATACTTACAATTTTTTTCTGTCATTTTTGAACAGATATTTGAATTTATCAGATTATTTTCATAATTTATTGTAATAATCATATCTTTTCCATAATTCTTCTCATGTTCTGATGCTTACTGATTTATTTTATATTGACAAACAGCCTTGCATTGTGAGATGTCTAGAAGTACTGCATTTGTGCTCATGAAAGTGACTAGAACATGGTTTTCCTATCTTGTATTATTCATGTCAGGTTTTCTGAATAGGTAGTGCAATGATTTCATAAGATGAACTGCCACTAAACTCACTTTTCTGAAGTTCTGTGGATGCAGTGTGTTACCACACAACAGATTCTCTCACTGGAAATGATTTCTACATTTTACTTTTACATTTTGGAGAATATTTACCTATTTGGGCAATTTTGCTAAGCTACGTTTTCCAGCACACACTTAGTTTCTCAATTTTTTACTTTTTGAACCTCTTCTGAGCTTAGTTTGTTCATTTTTAAGCCCTAGGTGATAGTTGATAAGACTATTGTATTGGTTTTTAACATTTTGGACAAATCTTTAGATTTTCCATGAAGCGTTTCAGTTTAGATGCACAAATTTCCACTGATATATTGTACACTACTTGGATCTTTGAGAACACATTTTCACTCTAGTCTTCAGTTTGATCTTTGGTGATTTAGACATTTATTGCTTGTTTTCAATGAACTGGAGCTTTCCCTCTTTGAAGTTTTGTCTTTAGTTCTAATTTTGTGAATTGAAGATCCCCACTTCACAGATTTGCTGTCTAATTATAATTTAATTTCCTAATGTCAACAAGTCTATCTTAAGCTGTTTTCAATCACAACTCCTTATTTTTTAAAATTATTCAAAGTTCCTTAGGAAAAAATGTGACTATTTTTGTATTGTGTGATCTGCTGTTAGCATCATCCATTTAATTATTAAACTTTTATACATGCCATCCATATTTGATGCACACAAATACTCACATATGGTCTATACATACATGTAGTTTAGTTATTAGTAATTATTTAGTATTTTATAGATTCCTGTTCTGCTTTTTTCTCTTGATTTTGGCTATTTCTCCCCATCTTTTTGACATGTCTAGTAATTTCACTCATTTCCAGGCTGTGTTTGGAGACTTTACAAGTGACAGATGTCCTGCTTGGTGATCTCTTCCATCCAGGATTCTGACTCAAAGTCTGGAGCATGCCCTTGATCTTTGGGGTTGTGAAAGTTCTTATTATCTTCTTACTCTCAGAGTCATGGGTTTGCAACATGGAATTTCCTTTCCTTTCAGTATTTTGGACCTATCCTGGTCTCTTTCAGGAGCTGCAAATCCCAACTTTATCTCTATATTTGTGACACTGCAGACACCTTGCATTTCCAGTATTTCAGTTACAGTCCTCCACTCATTCTTTCAGCTTTGTGACTTCTATCACTTGCCATACATGAGGACAAAGCATCTCTGGTATTAGTTTCAGTTCACTTTGTTTCCCCTTTTCCAGAAAGCCTGTATTCTTTGGTCTTACCTGTCTCATGGCACTGTTCTGTGATGGCTTTCTACAATCTCGAGTTTCCATATAACTTTCGATCTTCTCATAGACATATTATCAGGAGAAGCCAGGTGGAGATGTAATTAATTCTACAAATTTTCCTTTTTATTAAAATCATAATGCCTACATACTATACCTTGAATATGTAATACATTTGCCATATGAATTAAAATGTTTAACTTCTTGAATTAATATATTTTATTTTAAAATTCTTCTCCCAATCATGTTTAGTCTCATTAATGAGTCATTTTTCTGCATATAGTTCATGATTTTAAAGTAACACTTCCCACCTTGACAGCTTAAGTGATATGTTAGGTTTTTATTTTGAAAAGAATGATGTGGGGAATTTGTATCATATTCCTCATATTTACATTTATTCTATTTAATAAAAATAGTCAAGTCATGGGAAATGAAAATTTCATCTTTTATTTCCTTTTCATTTAGATTTCTCCATTGAATAAGAAAAGCATTTTCTCTGACTCTTGTCCTTTGTTTTCTGTGTGATGTATTTTCCTATTGAAGCCCACCGCATTCACACCATTTTACAGTATTCAAGAATATCCTCTTTGTGCCCTAGAAATCACTATTTCCTCGCAGTTTTCCAGATTTGGCATGTTTTAATGAAACTGCTTGCATAGAGGCTAGCACGTTACCTTGCTTCATGGTTTCCCGACAAAACTTTTCTGCTCTATTTCCTAGGCCATCTCCGGTGATTGACAGTTTTCTCTTCTCTCTGTTTATTTTCTACCTTTTCTAAAATTTATTTTAACACTTGCTGAATCATCCTTTGATAGCATCTCATTTGTGACATTTGAAGTAGAAGTAACTCTAATTTTTTGTATGTGTGTATAAGTGCAGGTGTGTGTTGATTTGTGTGTGGGTTAGCATATCTCTGTACACGCACACACACACACACACACACACACACACACACACACACACACACACACACACACACGAAAGGATATATATCCTTTCAGTGCTGAGGAGTTTCTGAGGCTATCACCCTGGCAAGGTGTCAAAATTGTACACTGTTTTCCAATTTTAATCAAATCAGCCTTCTTCTTCTCAGAAACTCTCAGTGAAGTTAAAGGTTGTATGTAAATTTGATGCACATGTTTTACACATCCCTTTGTAGCTCTCATTTCAAAACACATTTTTCTTTTTCATGAATCTTGCTGGCTTGCTTTCAAGATTCATTTATACATTTCTCAAACATTGAATATCTGTGTGAAATTAATTATGAAACAGTGGCTGGACTGCTTTAGTAAACAAAGTAAGTGTTGTGTTTATTCCCAGCAGATCCTTTCAACACTGGAGAGTAAAATTCTGGAAGGCTTGAATTCATCCTACAAAATAATGTTTTTTTATGACATCTTCATGTATGTGTGCTGTGCATTTTGTTCACACTTTCCTTTACCCCCTCTTGTGTCTCCAGGTCCCTCCCCTTTTTCCTTAATCTGTACCTTAGTAGGGAAATATATTTTAGCCTGTGCTCTTTTAACGTATATATACATATTTTTACTGGGTTGCCTCTGTCAGCCTTAATACAAAGGGAGGA
This sequence comes from Cricetulus griseus, assembly GCF_003668045.3. NCBI lineage: Eukaryota > Metazoa > Chordata > Mammalia > Rodentia > Cricetidae > Cricetulus > Cricetulus griseus. The sequence continues at coordinate 421,145,795 of NC_048595.1, forward strand.
GCTTAGTCCCACCTCAAATTGATGTCCCATGCTTTGTTGACACCCAAGGGAGCCCTGCCCCTTTCCAGGAGGTGGTGGCACACACCTTTAATCCCAGCACTTGGGAGGCAGAGACAGGCAGATCTCTGTGAGTTTGAGACCAGCCTGGTCTACAAAGTGAGTTCCAGGACAGCAGCCTCCAAAGCTACACAGGGGAAACCCTGTCTCAAAAAGAACCCTCCCCCCAAAAAAAAGAAACAGAGGAGGAGTAGATGGGGGAGCAGAGGAAATGTAGGGAGGGGAAAGGGAGGAGAGGATGGAGGGAAAACCTCAGTACTTATGTAAAAGAAATAAAAAAAATAATAAGAAAAATTAAAATATATCTATTTGTATTAAAAAACAAACTATCTTAATTGATAGCTAGTTTTTACTTTGTAGGAATTTTCTTGCCCAAAGTTAGATATTTGAACACTTTTCTAGATGCATTTAATACGATTAAACAAAGGGCCCAAGGTTATCCCACTAATGGCTTTCTCTTTTGTTGTTGTTTTATTCTGGTAAGGAAACAGCCATCATATCTGGGGATATTCAATAAATTTATCATAATATGATCCTTATTACTGATTTTTATTTTTAAGTTTCTCATTCAAGATGGAAATGATAACTACAAACCAAATACATATAAGAATTTCTATACTAAGCATTTAAGTCTATGATTGACAAAAGCATGAAAAATTATGTATGTAAGTGAGGTAAGGCTCAAAAAGACAGATTTTTGCATTCCTTCCCCCATGTCTGTGAAATATAAAATAACAAAATCAAAAGTAAAGAAAATTGAGAATGTAGGTAGATGATAGGTTATCAGGTTAGGCTGTGTCCTGCTCTAAACTGCTTTGTGCTCTATCTCTAAACCCAGAGGTGGGAATGATGCTACCTTTGTCTTGTGCACAAGAATTTCCAGGAGCTTTCCAGCATGAAGCATAAGATACAGACTCAAGAACTAACTCGATCACGTAAATACAACATTATCGCGTATGGACTTATAGACATAAACCAAGAGCACCCAGACACCTGAATGTATCAGAACTAAAATAGGAAAGTCTGCCTTCTAACTTGCAGGACACATCTGATTTAAACACCCTAGTTGAGGCTGGAGGAACTTGAGCAGTCCTGCCTGCCTCCGAGTTTGTAACCCTTGTGAGCACTCTTGGGTGTGACATTTCCTGGCTCTGTATAAACCACTCTGCCTCAATGCAGCTTCTCTGACCCTCACCTTTAGTTTCTTTAACACTTTTGTAAACATCCCTTTCCCGGATGTGCATGCACCACCATGTCAAGAATCTGTGGTTTGAGAATTAATATTATTAATTAAGATTCGAATTTAAAAACTGTAACAATCCTCATACCAAGTGATATCTGATACAGTGGGGGTATTAGATGAAATCAGGATTACTTGTTGATTGACAACCAGTAAGATCAACAGAGCCTGTGAGTTCATTTTTATTATTTGTATTCAATAAACATTGTGTAAAGGCATGGGCATGTTTCTGATATAACATGCTCCTGACAGTGTCTGTGAGGGATGAGAATGGAACCAGTAAAGAGAAGTAGGACAAGTGTGGCCATTAAGGTCACAATATGATCATAGTACATGTATGAAAGTACTGTAATGAAACCCATGACTTTATACAATTAGCACACACTGATTAAAAAGAAAAATAAAATATCGGAGACAGGGACAGTTCAGTGGTTAAGGGTGTACATTGGTCTTGGAGAGGAGATGAGTTCAGTTCCCAGTATCTAATCATGCTGGGCACCACTGCTCATAACTTAAGCTCTAGGGTATTCTACACTCACTGATGGTTTCCATGGATACATATGCATATACACACACATAAACACACACACACACATAAACACACACACACATCACATCACACACACACACACACACACACACACACACACACACACACACACACACCTTGTTCAAAATAAAAGCAAATATTAAAAGAGAAAAAAATATAGTAAAGAAAAATATCCATGGAATTCATATGTATTTTTTAATATTGAGAATTCAAAGCATATAACCGAGGAGTAGGTATAATTTCATTTTGTGTATTATATTCCATTTACAGTGTGTATCAATAAAAACAATGAGTCATAGAAGCATAATGGGAAAACACCATCAAAATAAAAACATCATTGCTCTAAGTCTTACTTAACTTTGAAACTTATCAAGAGTGTGTCCTTGAACAAATTGCTTGTTTGTTCTATATCCTAAATTGCTGAACATAACTAAAGATAGTATCCAGACTTTTTTATTTTGACTTGTTAAATTAAAAGAAAGAATTTTCAGGCCGGGGGTTGGTGGCACATGCCTTTAATCCCAGCACGCGGGAGGCAGAGGCAGGTGGATCTCTGTGAATTCGAGACCAGCCTGGTCTACAAGAGCTAGTTCCAGGACAGCCTCCAAAGCCACAGAGAAACCCTGTCTCGAAAAACCAAAAAAAAAAAAAAAAGAATTTTCAGGCACATCTTCAATGAAGACAAACCTCTCACACAGTCTCAGGTTTTTGAATTTTGTCCCTTTTAACTTTATGTGGTATGGAAATTTGCTGTTCTCAGTAGAGTGAGCCAGGTAGGATGGGAATCTGAATGATAACAGTGCCACCAACCCCATAATACCAGGACATCATATGTTATGCAATACATGTAGCATTGGCTTTCTTAAGACCTCTTAAAGTATACCTTGGGTTTTCTCTTTAAAAATCACCACAACATACTTAATTCTACTAAATCAACTGATAAATACACACACACACACACACACACACACACACACACACACACACACACACACACACACACTCGTGTCTGAAAAGAGTTCAGCGATATAGTAGGCTTGGATAGTAACTATAAAAGGGTCTCCTAGCATGGTATCCCTCTCCTTCTTATCTAAATAATGCTCATCTACAGTGAGGTAAGGAGCTCAGGGAAGAACCCTTGGCGGGTCTCCAACTCACAAAGATCCACCTGCCTCTGCCTCCTGAGTGCTGGAACTAAAGGCATGCATCACCACTGCCCGGCAACTGTTTTTTTTTTTTTTTTTTTTTTTTTTTTAAGTTTAGTTTTTATGTCAGATTGACACAAGTTAAAGTCATTGGAGAGGACATAATCCCACTTAAGAAAATGCCTACAAAGGAATGGGATGTAGGCAAGCCTGTAGGGCATTTTCTTAGTTAGTGATTGATGGGGGAGGACCCAGTCAATTGTAGGTAGTGACATCCTTAGGCTGGTTGTTCTGGGTTCTATAAGAAAACAGGTTGAGTAAGCCATGTGGAACAAGCCAATAAACAGTATTCCTCCATGGCCTCTGCATCAGTTCCTGCCCATTTGAGTTCCTGTCCTGACTTCCTTTGATGATGAACTATGATGTGGAAGTGTAAGCCAAAATAAACCCTTTCCTTCCTAAGTGTCCTTGGTCATGGACCTTCATCACAGCGATAGTAACCTTAACTAAGACACCCTCAAATAGAATTTATCGTTTCTCCAAATTTACAGGTAAAGTCTTTCAGTCTAAACATTCTCAGAAAGTGAATCACAGTGCAATGATTGATGTGCAAGTATATTTTTGGGTAATCAATAAGACAGGCATGCAACATAACTGATGTGAACAGAACTTGGGATGGCAATACCACAGCTATGTAGGACCATTAACCACCTACAGCTATCTATTTTTGATGATCATCATGCAAATAAAATCAGCTAATATACATGAAAGTGATTGGGGAACATAAAGTTTTCAACAACTGATTATTGCTGCCATTACTATTTCTGTGTGTCAACTTCCTCCTTCATAGAATTTGACAAAGATTTTATCTCATTTGCTACAACTCAGGATTGTTTTGAGAACTGAACACAGTATTGCACTGCAAGTTCTTTGTAAGACATAAAGTACCATACAAATGACAGTTACCTTTATTGATTTGTGCATTAACTGTTAGTCCTCAAACACAAGTTAGTTAATGCTCTAATGATGAAAATTTGAACTACAAAATCTCTTAGAAAATGCTGGAGAAAAGTAAACAGAGGTTGAGACCATCATTTCCAGTGGAAAAAAAATTTTTGTCAAGAGACTGATTAGACTAATTGAACATGGCCTGGTATTGATTTTGTAGTTTCTTTCTACTTGGGCTGAGAATGCAAATGAGCTAAAAGTCGTGGACACTAGAAAGCAGAGCTGAAAAGCCAATTCATCAGCTTGAGAGCGCTCTAGACACTCAAAAAGGTGATCCTTTGGAGTCATGGAGAAGCGTGTAAAAAATGCAGAATATCAGGTGCCCCCTCCAGACATACTCAATCAGACTCTGCAATTTAATAAGCCCTGGGTGTACTTCTATTTATGAGTTTATTCATGAGTTCAATAAAAACTTGGAAGCTTCACCTTTGATAGTATTCATGATATACTTAGTTAATATATTTAATACTTAACTTCATGGTCTATAATTATTATTGAAAAATAAAAATAGTAGACATCTCTGTATATTTTAATGTTTTATAATTTATTTATTCCTTTAAATTTGTTCTTACATTCCAACCACAATTCTCCCTCTCACCCCTCTCCCCGCCACCCCTCACCTACCTCCCAGCCCAACCCCAGTCCATTCCTCCTCATGGGTAAGGGCTTTTTGAAGAGTCAACAAAGTCTGACACAATAGGTTGGGGCAGTGGTAGAGATTCTAGGGGACCAAACTAGGCCCTCTGTATGTGGGAGACATTTGTGAAGCTTGGACTATCAAAGGGGCCCCTGGCAATAGGACCATGATACAAACCTGGTACGTGAGCTGACTTGTTGGAGCCCATTCCCTACGATGGGATGCCATGCTCAGCCTTAATGCATGTCATATTTTAGTTTTTATTTTTATGTCATGTTTGTACTTTTCTTAGTTAATTCCTAGTCATCTTTGATGGCTATTCTGGCTTTATTTGTTAATCCAATATTCAGGCTTTGAACGATTTCAAGGTACCCAATGCTCTGCTTAATTCTGAGTGTATAGCTGAAATGAGGCAGTCTGGTTCCTTGGTATCATGGAAGTATTTAAGTTTAGCAGTATGAAAAAGAACACATACTAAACAAACAGTGAAGATGTTGAAGGTAACACTGGGGTAGTAGACAGGTACTACTTAGAGCCCCAACCGTGGCAGGCCATCATAGCTGAAAACATTTCATCAGCTTTGAAGACTAAGAAGGCTGCCATTCAAGAGCTGTTAACTAAAGCTTTACAGATGGAAAGAGCTTGCTAGCTTCAGAAAGTGCAATGGAAGCTACACTGTCTGCTGTTGGGTGAGTGAGTTGGTGCTTTGAATATTCCTAGAATGAGCAGAGTATTGCAAGTGTGGTCTCCCTGACTGTCATGGAAGTACGATAGGCAGTCATTGATGTATGATGGGCAGATAGGGAAAAGTGAAAAATGGAAAACTACATCTGAAACACACCCAATTTATTTTATGAAAAAATTAGTTCAGTGTTTCTGTGGTTCGTGAGTTGGATGGGACACATTAGAAGCCTTCCAGGGTAACACAGAAGCCTTGGATGAAGATGAGAGACAGGTTTTAGGTATATTTGTTTGTATCTGTAGCTGTGCCATCAGATTCATTCCTTGTCACCTCTTTTGTTCTCCCTTCCAGGCCATGTCTCCTCACTGAATCTGGCTTCTGCTCACACAGGTACCAGCTGGAGACAGAAGGAAGGCAGGGTACCCCTTGCAGGTGCAGCCTGTCATCCATGGTTCCAGTTCACTCCAGCCCGGCTTGTTCTGTTTCCAGATTCTACCAGATGCCATTAGCCTCTAATTCCCCATTACACCATGTCCTCCCCTGGCCTACTGACAATCTTTGTGTTGCCTCACCAACTTCTGTTTAGCATCTCAATTCTTTCATCCCTTGTGTAAATATTTCTCAGCATTAGATTTTATTGACTTTAAACATGTAACAGTGTTATCATTTCCTACTTAGACCCTGATGACCTAAACAATAAGAGGTAAATAATTGGGGTGCAGAGATTGAAGCAAGTACAGTTTTCAAAGATGGAAATATATCGTTCACTTTTGGAAGCACTGGTCTTACATTTAAAGTAGAAAATCTGGGTGAGCTATATAGATGGGTATAGAACTCACATCTGATCCAGAATTATTATGAATCTTTGGCCAATAAGATGCTGCTGGTGTTTGTTTTCACAGCTATGAAAAGACTATCCAAGGAACAAGGAAGGAAAATGGAATTATAGTGAATTCTGAGTAATTTGTGGGTCACTGTTATTGGAAGAATCTGTAGTAGGACCTAAGGAAGTGTCCATGTAACTGAATACATGTTGTTAAAAATAACTAGAGTATACAAAGCATGTATGTCATCTATATACCACAACCCATAAATGTGATTCCCAAATAAGACACAACATATTTTTGGAACACAAAACTTATAAGAGTAGTGGTAGGCTCTAAGAAATTATAGAAAATAAGCAGAGACTAATTCTACTTTACCTGTGAAATAAATTGACCTCACTGGTCTGATACATATTTTTTATCTGTTCCCAGGGATAAGGTCATGGCTATATATGCAAATAGTCAGAATCATCCAACACAACCAGAGTGTCTAAAATCCAGTTCATTGTCTTCTAGCCACACTGTATGTCTTGGTTCAGAGCTTTTTTAGTAGTAACAAAGGAAACTCTTTCTAGGACATTCAAACCCCAAAATTCTAATCTACAGGAATAGGATCCAGGACTCAAATCTTCCACAGGCATATGAATACATGTGTGTACGTTTGTGTCTGTGGAGGAACATGTGCACATGTATTCAGGTGTTCAGGGGAACTGGGAGATGATATTGAATCCTCTGGGGCAGTAGTTACAGATTGTTGTGAGTTACACGATGTGAGTTGTGGGAGCCAAACTATAGGGTCCCCTGTAAAAGCAGTGCATGTTCTCAACCTCTGATCTGTAGGGAGCCGTCCCTGCATTCTCCATTACAAGATGGCGCCTGCATCCGGCAGGCACCAAATGTAAACAAGATTATTGCGCAGGCGCTGGGTAATTTTCCATTCCTTGATCTCTGCCTATTCCGTGGCGCCATATGGCCTGATGAGCTGCAGCCAATCATAGGGTGACACGTCCCAGGCGGCGGCTGCCAGCCTTTATTAGGGGACGGGATTCTTGGCTCGGGGTCTCCGCTCTGGTAAGCTTATGCTCTCCTCTCAAGATGCATAAAGCTTTACTGCAGAAGGATCCGAGTGTCCTGTGCGGTTCTTGCCGGCGAGACAATCGCTCGGGACACTGATCCATCTCTCTACCCCAAATTGTTCATTCTTAAGTGTTCTTGCACTAATGCTTTCTCTTTGGACAATGCCCTGGTGCCACCTGCTTTTAATCAGTGAAGCCTTCTTAATTGCTCAGCAGTGCCCTGCTGTCCTTTGCACTCTAGAGTTGGCTCTGTGCTCATTCATCTCTTAAAGGACTCCAACCCCAGTCTCTATTGTTTTGATTTATTATTTATTTAGTTTTGCTTTCCACCTTTGACATTGTGATGAATACAATAGTGGTCCTTGTCACCACTACAGATACAGTGCCTTTCTGAGAGTAGGGAATCAGCATGTAATTTTCTTATGAATAATCACATATAAAGAGACTTCTAATGGGCAATTCATAATCGGGGGATTTGCTTGTCTCCTTTCACATTTTTTTTTGCACCAGGTGGTGGTCATTTTTAAAAAATTAATTTTCATTTTATTTACCAACCCTCTTCCCCTTCCTTCCCCTTGTCCCACTTCTTTAACCCCCCTTACTAGCATTCATCCATTTATCATAGAGGGTAAGGCCATCCTTGGAGAGTTGACAAAGTCTAGCCTGCCAAGTTGAGGCAGGACCAACCCCCTCCCCCATATATCAAGGCTGAGCCCACCATAGGGAGTGGGCTCCAAAAATTAATTTCATGCCTCTGGATTACGTTCTGGTGCCACTGCCAGCCACCCCCTCAACAGATCAAGCCACATAACTGTCACTCCCATTCAGAGGGCCTAGTTCAGTCCCATGCTGGTTCATGAGCTGTCAGTCCGTACTTCATGAGCTCCTACTAGCTCTGGTCAGTTGTCTTCTGTGGTTTCCCCCATCATGGTGTTGACCCCCCTTGTTCATATGATCCCTCCTTGCTGCCTTCAACTGAACTCCAGGAGTTCATCCCAGTGCTTGGCTGTAGCCCACTGCATCTGCTTCCATCAGTTACTGGATGCAGGCTACAATCCTCAATCCCAGAGAATCTAGGAAAAAAGTGGGACCCTAAGCTAGACACATATGGAAGGCCCCAGGAAAGAGAGATAGTTAAGACCTCATGGGTAAAATGGGTTGGGGGGTAGAAGGGAGGAAATGGAAATGGGGGATGGGAACATGAGGGATCAAGAAGACTGAGTTGGGGGTGGGATGGAGGCAGAGAGCAATGAAAGAGATATTGTGATAGAGGGAGCCATTGTGGGGTTATGGAGAAACCTGGAGAAATAAGATAACTAGCAATAATGAAGAGTGTGTCTGAAGGGGCCTTCCCGTTTAATCAGATTGTGACTGTCCTAATTGTCATCATAGGACCCACATTCAGTAAGAGATGATTATTCTTAAGTGAAGCCTGTCTGGTTACTTAGGCTGAGCATTTTCAGAAGTCATTTATAGAGCCTTATCTTATGATTCACAGCTCTTTTATATCCCACCTACTCCCTCCATGTGTAGCCAATGGCCTTCCTTTACAGAAACCAGCAGCAGAGTCTTAAGCTTTTCTGGAAAGTACTTTTCAGCCAACAAATTCAGGACCTGGAACTGCCGAAATCTCTGGGAACAATGCTTTTTGTTTCACTATTTTATTATTAATTTGTAATGAGGACTGATGAAAGCAATCTTTTCACTTAGTGTCTCTGACCTGCTCAGTGAGCATGCTCCCCATGCCTTCCTAAAACTGATGCATGCCTAGGCAAAACAGCCATTAATCCTGGAAGATATTTGTACTCTTTTCTTTTGACATTTTACTGCCCTTTAACTCATTTGTGAAAGATATCAAAGCAGAGTCAGGCTGGGGAATACAGGGCCTTTTCATTAAAGCAGAAGATCTCTGTGAGATCTCTTCATTCTTCCCTGTAGGAAGTCTTTGATCAATGCACAAGGAAAGACTTATGAAGGAAGAAAGTCGAAAGTAATTTTGAATCAATAAATTAAAATACCACAGCAATAGCACCCCAGTGTTATTCAGGGAGATAAAATTGTTTCCAAGGCAATGTTATAAAATTATTCTTAGCCAAAATATTAGCAAGACTGAAAAAAAAAAGGAATGTGTCCATGAGAGGTATAGTCACTCACATCGTATTTAATGTAGGGAAAAATGGTGACTGACCTCTCTTCATGGTACGGAAAACAATAACTAGTTGCTCTTTTTCTACACCAGCTTTAGCTTTTTGTTTTTGTTTTCGATGAAACTTAGTGACCATACATTTGAAAGAACTGTACTTATGGAACTAGTGTAGAATTTACCAAGTTCAGTGGCTTTAAAATTAGACATTTGTGACTGATTTGGGATTTTTCTAGCTCTTTGAATATTTTTTCTTTGTATTGTTTTGTTTCTTTTTATTACATCAAAATATTTTTTATTAGTTCAAATTAGGAACAAGCTTGTTTCACATAACAATCCCTTGTCCCTCTCCCTCCCCTCACCCTCACCCCTCCTACCCAACGCCGACTTACCCCCCACCCCATCCACCCTCCACACCCCAGGCAGGGTAGGGCCTTCAACAGGGGCTCTGAAAAGTCCACCATATCTTCCAGGGCTGGGCCTAGGCCCTTCCCCATGTGTTCAGGGCCAGAGTGCATTCCTTCACGTGGGATGGGCTCTCCAAGTCCCTTCTTACACCAGGGAAAAATACTAATCCACTACCAGAGGCCCCCTAGAGTGCAGAGGCCTCCTCATTGACATCCATGTTCAGGGGTCTGGATCAGTCCTGTACTGGCCTCCCAGACAGCATCTGGGGTCCATGTGTTCCCCCTTGTTCAGGCCAGCTGTCTCTGTGGGTTTCACCAGCCTGGTACCAACCCCTTCAATCTTCATTCCTCCCTCTCTGCAACTAAGTTCCAGAGTTCAGTTTAGTGTGTATCTGTGGATGTCTGCCTCTGCTTCCATCAGCCACTGGATGAGGGCTCTAGGATGTCATAAAAAGTAGTCATCAATTTCATTTTAGGGGAAGGGCATTTAGGTTATCCTCTCCACCATTGCCTGGATTGTCAGTATATTTTTATTTAATCATTTAAAATGACTACGTGCTCGTTTTGATGTGGTTGTGTGACATTTTATTTTTATGGAATTAATTAGTTCTTTTAGTGAAAACGACTTACAAATGTGGGGAAATGTGAGAGGAAAAGTAAAAACACTTGGACTTAAACTGGAGGTAAACAGTGCTATTTTAACATATTGTTCTCCATTATGCATTTTTCTCTGTGTGAAATATGTAATTTGTATATGCCCATATAAGTATTTATGTATTCACAGACTTTAAGCTCATGTCTAAGCTTTTAGAAAAGGAATGCAAAACGAGGTTATCTCTATCTATCCAAAAGATAACCATCAATGCCCAGTTTCTATAAAACAGTGTCTCAGACACTCAAGAGCTGGCTGTGAAAAACCTCTTATCTGCTTTTGTAAAATCTACCTGGAGATGGGAAAGCAACTTTTAGTGTCACACCTCACAGTGATGTTTGTCCTAATTTTAGCTTTTTCAATGGCCCCATATTTTTTTTTCCTAAGCAGAGTTTGTGTTCAGGTTTATGATCACTCACTTCCTCAGTTCTAGTCTCTTCTTTATCCTACTCCATCCCTGGAAGTGTAGCTGGTGGCCTTCCTGGAGGCCATCATGGCTTCCCAGACTCAGCCTGGACTGCCTGGGGAAATCCTAGGATCAGACGCCAGATGATAATGTCTCAATATTTTCTACTACATGCATAAGAGGCTGAGCACTGCTGCAGAAAGTGATGGTTGCGGAGCTATTTTAGTTCAGACTCACCTATTCTGTTCTATGCTGAAAAGTGTATAAGTCACTGGAACATCATCTTTACCAAGTAGCTGAGCATCTCATTATTGCACACACATTCCCTGGGGCCATTAAACCCAACGCTCTCTCTAAACATCCACTTTAAGAACTTACGATTGCATTTTCCTATCTTACTACATCGTAAATGACATTTTAGTGGCTCTGTAAGATCAGCTCTTTAAAAGGCTGCCTAAAAGTCCTATCCCCTACCATTTCTCATCCCTTGGCATCCCTGTCCTAAAAGAGCAAAGTGTCATTTTTTTCCCTTGTTTCTCCTGCCTGTGGGGGAGGTAGATCTTTTTCCTTGACACTATACAATCCTGTAATGATGACACATGTTATTGCATTCAGAAATTCTTGCTGTTCAGTACAGAAAAATGAAAGATGATTCTTAAGGTCCTGACAAGGGTGTGGGTAGACAGAGAGGGAAAGCCTGGCTACAGCCTCTGAGCCTCACTCTTGTTTCACTCATTACTCCACAATCTCCTTACTGTAATGATACTGACCTTATTTCTCTAACTCTCCACAGTTACCCTCAAAAAGTGAGAGGACTGCCTTTGTAAGAAAGTCCGTTGCTTACTTTCACAAATGTAGTTTCTTATAATAGCATTTAAGACATCCTAAGACACACATTGTGGAAACAAAGCCATCCTTTAAGTGGGACCCTTCTTGTCCATGTGTCGGGGCTCCAATCCTCTGACCATGTTAAAAAATCCTAGACAAAATCAAATTCATGCAACCCCAGTCTTCCAAAGAGGCTCCTCCTTCTGTCTTATTTTCTGAGTAAGATGGTCATCTTGTTACCAGATATCCATGTTGATAATCCATCTTCATTTGCATATTTCCAAAAGAAATTGGGCAAAAGAAAATGATAGCTAGAATCATTTGTTTACATTTTAGACAAGCCACAGAGAGAAAGAAGTCAATTGTTCCCTCCAAATCTTATATTTATGGAAAAATATGAGATGATGGTGAAAATACATGCATATTTATCTGTAGAGCAACTGATGGTCCTTTCTCAAGCATACCTTGCCTGGGCCTCAGGCTGACATCCAATCTCTGCTTTCAGCACAATGCCTCCTCCTTAGCAAGCAGGGTATACTATATTTTTGGAAGTTACACTGTAACAGTCCTACATCTGTGTGTCCTTTTCCTCATTGCTCATTCTAAACTTCCCGTGGGCCACTGTTTATATAATTCCGTGTGCATGCATTTTGGCATATGTTCTCATGGGAGTTTGAATACACACACACACACATACATACACACATTTCTCTAGGAGAATAAGCAGAATGTTCAGGCATAGAATATCCTAAATCTTTAAATAGTAAAGAACAATTTTAACAAAGGAAAAATTGGGACAAAACTGCTAAAATGTGCATAATTCATATTACATTCACATCATAAATATTACCATTCAATAGCCGGGTAAATATTAGCTTCATGCATTTCCCAAACATAATGACTAGGAGACATGTAAATGCACTGAACTGAGTTCAGACAGTGGTTTTTCACATTTTCAAAAAACTAAGGATTTTATTACATGTGTTTGCTTTATAAAATTAATGTTATCGCTTTATTGAATTTTGTATAATGAAATTCAATTTTATTTTATGCATTTCCTGTTATTGTCTATGTTTAAAAGTCTCATTCAGAGACTGCATTCATACTGTAAACATTCCATCACTTTTCTTTTGTTCCAAATTGTTTGTTTCCCTCATTTCCATTTCAAACTTTGAAGTCATCCAACCACAACAGGGTTTATCTGCTTCTTGCTTTTTTTTGCTCTTAGCATGTTCTCATGAGTAGAAGACTGAGCTTCAGAAAATGGCTCTCAAGTACTCTGGTTCTCCCAGATAGCAGTGTGTCATTTTCTGTGGAATCCATGAAGCTAGTGACTTACACTTAATGATCACTACTAAATAAGATTCCTGTGGGTTACCATGGCTGGAGAGAAAAACAGCATTTTAAACCGACTTTGTAAAATGTATCCTTTAAGGAATAAGTTTACCTAAGCATTAGGTACTTACTAATAACATAGGATTTGGCTTATAGACTTTGCTCCAATAGAATAACAATAAAACAAGACATATCTAACTCTGAACATGTATGTCTCAACTTCATACTCTTAGAAGGGTAACATATTGTTTATGACTGGCTTTCAGGAAGAATGAACAAATTTTGCCAGAGGTCTGTGCCTATATTTAAGAATATTTACTGCAAGAACAAGTAGGCTGCCCGTGGACTTTCACCCCTCTCTCTTAACCCTAGACCCTACTTTCAGAGTTTCCCCTAGCACTGCAACAGAACACAAGCTACATTTCCCTTATCCCCTGTCTATGCCTCCTGTGGATCCCACAGACCATCCCCAAGTCTCTACTTCACCTGATAATTGCTGTGTCCCACTCCCTAACTGGAGCTGACACCCCTTGCTCAACACAGGCCATGCATTTTAGAAGACCAGGCAGGCTGCCTGTGGACCTTCTTCACTCTCCATGTTCTCCCAACCCAATCCTCAGTGTTGTCTTGAGTGCTACAACACACCATCTTCCTCTTGCCTTCTCTTCCCCTAGCCTCCAACACCAGCAAGCATTTTCTGTGAGCACACTAGCCTAACAGGCCAGGAAAACAGGCAACACACAGATAACATACTCTCTGAAAATCCAGAGGGGTAAAAGAAACCAAGGAACAAAACACCTACCTACAAAGACAAACCCAGAAATCAGCACCTAGACCTATAATCACCACAAAGGAAGATGCACAGATGCCAGCATAAGAACACAATAAATAACAGCCAAACAATATGACTCCACCAGAGCCCAGTTCTTTTATCACAGCAGGCCCTCAATAATCCAGCATAATTGAATCACAAGAAAAAAAAGTATTTAACCCAACTATATGAAGATGATGGGGTCCTTTAAAAGGAAATGAATAAATCCCTTAATAAACAAGGAAAACACAAACAAACAATTGGAAAAAATTAATAAACCCTATAGTGGGAAATTACCAATATGGAGTCAGGTAGAAATATAAGGGTATTTAATAGGGAAAAGCCTTACTTACAGAGCGACCTAACCAGCCAGAGTGGCAGCAGTCTGTACCGCAAGTACAAAAGTGAAACTGAAAGAGAAATGCAGTCCCCTGAAAGTGTCCTCTACGTCACCCTGACCATGCCCTTGCAAGCATGGTCAGGCACACCTGTAGCCAGCCCCTACAAAACCCCTCAAAGAAAGCCAGGAAAAACACAAAGAATTGGAAGAAATGTATAAACCCCAACAGAAAATCAAGAAAAAATCAAGCAAACAGTAGAAGGAAATGAATAAAACTGTTCAAGAACTGAAGATCAAAATAGAAGCAATAAAGACAACACAAACTAGGGGGATTCTGGAAATGAAAATTTGGGGGAATGCAAATAGGAACTATAGAGGGAAGCTTCACTAACAGAATACAAGAGATGAAAGAGAGAATCTCAAGCATTGAAGATATGATAGAAGAAATGGGTACATCAGGGAAAGAAAATGTAAAATCCGAAAAATTCCTAACACAAAACAGCCAAGAAATCTGGGACAAAACTGCAAAGCAATAAAAGATCATTTAAAAGACCTAAATAAATGAAAAGCCTTATATTTGTTAATGATTTGAAAATATCAGCATCAGGTGGGCAGTGGTGGGCAGGCGAATCTTAAACAAACAAACAAAAAAACAAACAAAATATCAGCATCATCAAAATATCAGGCTGTGTTTCAAATTAATAAATAGTTGTATTCACCAACAGGTTTTGTGCAACTAGAAATGTTAACTCTAAAATTTTTCATGTTAAAATGTATATAACCTGCATAATTTTTTTATGATTAGGTAGGGAGACTTTTTTTTGAGTTACCTCAACCTATAAAACAACTCTGAGATACCATCTTACACCAGCCAGAATGGCTAAAACCAAAAACATCAATGACAGCCTATGGTGGAGAGGATGTGGAGAAAGGAACACTCCTTCATTGCTGGTGGGAGTGCAAACTTGTATGACGACTTTGGAAATCAATATGGCATTTTCTTAGGAAAACGGGAGTCTACCTTAAGATCCAGCAATTTCACTCTTGAACATGTACCCAAAGAATGCACATTCATACAACAAGGATGACAGCAGTGTTGTTTGTAATAGCCAGATCCTGGAAGCAACCTAGATGCCCCTCAACTGAAGAATGCATAGAGAAAATGTGGTACATTTACACAATGGAGTACTACTCAGTGGAAAAAGGCAAATGGATGGAACTGGAAGAAAGCATCCTGAGTGAGATAAGTCAATCACGGAAAGACAAGCATGGTATATACTCACTCATATATTGATATTAGATACAGAGCAAAGGACTACAAGCCTACAATCCATACCACCAGAAAAACTAGGAAACAAGGAGGTCCTCAAGGGAAAAACACATGGTCCCCTGAAGAAGGGGAAAGGGACAAGAACCCTTGAGCAAATTGGGAATACAGAAGGAGAGAGGAAGGAGGTAGGAAAAAGAGAAGGGGAGAAGAGAAAAGGGGAGAAGAACAATAGGGATCAGGAAGACTAAGACAGGGGAGGAATAGAGGAGAGCGAGAAAGGAGATACCTTGATAGAGGGAGCCAGTATAGGTTTAGAGAGAGGTCTGGCACTAATGAAATAAATGTTCAGGGATCCACAGGGATGACCCCAACTAAGAATTTAGGCAGTAGTGGAGAGGCTGCCTTTGACGCCCTTCCCCTATAATGAGGTTGATGACTACCTTGGTTGCCATCCTAGAGCCTTCATTCAGTAGCTGATTGAAGCAGAAGCAGGCACCTACAGCTAAGCACTGAGCCATACTCCTGGAATCCAGTTGTAGAAAGGGAGGAGGGATGAGCAAAGGAGCCAGGACTCTGCTGGAGAAACTTACAGAACCAGCTGACCTGACCTAGTGAGGTTACAGAGACCCTAGTCATACAGCTGGGGAACCAGCACTTGACAGAACTAAGCCCCCTGAATGTGGGTGCCAGTTAGGAGGCCTGGACAATCTATGGGACCTCTAACAGTGGAGTCAGTGTTTATCCCTAGAGCACAAATGGACTTTGGGAGCCCATTCCCTATGGAGGGATACTATTGCAGCCCAGATACACGAAAAAGGGCCTAGGTCCTCCCCCAAATGATGTGACAGACTTTGATGATCCTCCATGGAAGGCCTCATTATCCTTGGGGAGTGGGTGGGGATGGTTTGGGGTGATTGGTGGGGGGCATGAGAAGATGAGAGAGTGAAGGAATGGGGAGATTGATATGTAAAATAAAATTATTTCTAAAATAAATAAATAAATAAATAAATAAATAAATAAAAATTATAGTACCATGGAAAGATCCACTAAGTGAAAGGAAAAACTTGAGAACAATAGATTTCTAATATATCTAATGAAAAAGCACTGAGGACTACTTCAAGTCAACAACACAATAGAAGCATAAGCAATTCTCAAAATAGGAATCACAGTAAGAATATATGGATCAAAAACTTGTAATGGAAATTAAAGTAACAACTGCAATCATCACTATTGAGTTTCCATAAGATTAGCAACAATTGATACAACTAGATGTTAGCATAGATTTGTTGTTCTATTTGCATATCTGCAATGCAGTTTGTGCACACAAAAACATTGCTAAAGAATAAGTTGCTACTAACCAATGAAGTGAAGGTGCTCTTAAAACACAGCTATGACATTCTGCTTCTTGAGATATGTGTAGACAAAGCCATAGCATTTGCACGGAGACACAAGGATCTTCTATTGAAGCCTCAGGTTTTTGTCCCTTCCCTTTTCTCCTTCGAAACCATCTGAATATACCACTCTCCACTCTCTTTCAAATTCAGGGTCTGATATTTCTAATCAACAAAAACCAAACACATTCAAAATACTTGGTACTGAAAGTGCAAATTTAAATATTGTAATTATTGCACGAGTGTATATTGTATTTCAAAAGGGTAAACATCATCTATTGGGATTTCTAAATATTAGAGATATAGTATTGAGTGAAAAATTTGTTACAGAATAAAATGCAATGTTTTGTGTTATTTATGCAGGTATAAAAATCAGAAAATTACAGAACTCATATCTAATTGTGCAGTAAAAGAATAGGAAGACACACGGCATTGATAAGCAGTCGATCCACAAAGAAGTTACCAATCGCCATTTTGGGTGGGGAGGGAGGGATGTGGTTCACATGTATGACCACTGGTCTTCCTTGTGTCAATGAGGAAGCTAGAACTGAGTGGCCAGTCATTAGGAGTATTGACATTAGAAGGAATTAATGCGGTTTCAACGGAACTCAGTTTGTTCCCTTTATTAGATGAACAAACAAAATTAAATAAAGAAATAAACAAACCCGAACTAGCAAGGCTTGTACCTGGCTGCTCTTGGGTTTCATGTCTCTCCTTTTCACATGTGCTCCTCCATGATGCCATCCATCATCATGTGAGATAGCCAGAAGGGTCTCATGAGGGATGGAGCATGTGGTTTGGAGAACCCTTCTCCAAGTCTACAAACTAAATATATATATATACATGTATATATATACATGTATATATATATATATATATGTCATATATATAAACTTACATAAACCTTATTTAATCTCCAGTGATATATACACATATAGTATTATAAACACAATATATAATATACTATTACACATACATATTATTGTATATTATATATATGTAATTATATACATATATATTACTCAATCTCAGGTATTTTGCTGTAACAACGGCAATGGACTAGTACATCTCTTTAGAAAGAGAAATAGGTAATGCCAGTCTACACACCTTTGGAAATAAACAGATCTAAGGCAAAAATAATTCTGGTAAAATTTAATGAAGATATGAATTATTCAAACAATTATTATTCAAATATTCAAGAAAAATTATGGGTAAGTGGTAGATGAGTCCACATGGTTATTTCAGTGAAAGCTTCATTCTGGTTATTTGAAATAATCCACATTTTTGAAAGTTAATCTTCTTGCTCATTTCCAGTAACACTTTTCATTATGCAGAGTTGTGCTACTTTACACCTGAAACCTCTTACGTTTGGCAGTTGGTGTTCTCTGCCTTCAGTGGGATCTGCCAGTGTGATTCCATTTTACCACTAACAGAAGGAACATTGTATCTCCTCCAGCAAGTCTGCAACATCTGCAACATCAGGTCTGTACCTCTGCTCTCAGCCTCCATGTGGCATCTGACAAAGCTGTTTCTTCCCACAGCTGTATTTCAACAGGAACCTGTATTTTAATAAATCCTAATACCTACAGTCTCTACTCCACCTATCATGGCAAAGCCTCTGTTTCCTCAAGATACATTCAGAGACCTAATGCAATGTTCCTTCTCTGTCTGACCAGTTCAACTTCTTAGGAGCTTGCATCATCTTCTGTTACATGATTTCAGAAGCAGGTAATTATCTGTTTTCACACATTTACCTAACTCTAGGACCAGGAAATACCTTATTTTCTTTTGCTTTAGCCACAGATCTAAAATCAACAATCCCTCTCTCTAAAGGAGCCCTTGTTCTATGATGTTCTAATTACACATGGGCTCCCAGTACACAATTCTGAATTTTCTTTCTTCTTTTTTTTAACCATTGCTGTTCTTTCTTCATCTTCAAACCACTATTGTTTCATTTTAGTTTAACTGGTTCATGAAGAGTCCTTCTACTGTCTCTGTTTTCATCTTTTCAGTGATAGAGATGGTCTATAAAGATTTTAGATAATTACACTCATGCATTGAAAGCATTATGATCATGGTCACCGTTACCTTTGGTTACCTTCTTCTACCCTTGCTGTCTCCCTTCTTAACAACTGTCCCCCTTTCAGCTCTACATAATCTTATGTTTAATTAGTTTCCTATATCTTACACAGTCAGTGAGTTCTTGTGTCTGTGATACTGATGGCCATATCACGAAGAGAGATGCATAGTACTCATCCTCATCTGCCAAATCTTAAAGTCTCTCATTCCCTCCTCCATGATTTTTCCATCCTTGGAGGCAGTGATATAGATGTCTCCTTTATTACTGAGCACTCAATATTTACTTATTCTCATCACTTTAATTAGCTCCAAAATTCTACATTAACTGTTCATTGTTCACTGACAAAGCTTTTGACCAATGAATATGAATATCCAGGAGTTGGTTTGGCTAATTATGTACTTGCAAAAACATCAGTAGTGTAATAATTCTCCTTAAGGCTGTGACGTTTTCAAGCCATAAGTTTTTAACCAGTTTATAGTTTATAGTCTCTGGCGTGAATTCTTCCCCATGGAGCAGACCTCAAATCCAGTCTGGAGCAGAGCATTGTATAAGCCATTCTCATTCAATGGGTAGAAAGGATAGGAATTATAGTATCAAGCTTGAAAAGCTTCCTAAAATTCTCATCTGATACTTGTAGAATGGAATAATTTTCTTTTCATTAGTAGGATTCTTGTCCCTTTATTTCCTGCAGGAAACTGCTCATTCATTTTAAATCAATCATCTAGTGCTTTTCTACTGTTCCTGTCACATCTCAAAACTTAAATGTGATTTATAGAAGCCTGTGAGCCATAGAGCTATTGTCTACATCTCTGACACCAGAGCTAAGGCCACCTTCCCCTAAGCTGAACGCACACGGTGGCTTCTTTCATTATTCAGGATGTGATTATTATCCTATCAGGGCTTCCCTAGGATTTTCTGTATCCCTAGAACCCTTTGCCCAACATCCTTCTTTATGTGGGCAAGATGCACTTGTCCTTCAGACCACTTGTTAGAAACAATTTTCTCTAAATGTTTTCTTAACTCTCTATAATTATAATAGTTTATTTGACCTGCGTTTGTAACATTCCTAGGAATGCAACCAGTTTGTGTTATGAGTCTACAAACTCCAAAGGAAACAATAATCTATTCTCTACTAGATATCCAGTGGCTAATATTTTGTGTGCATGTGTGTGTGTGATATATGTGTGTGTGATGTGTGTGTGTGTGTGTGTGTGTGTGTGTGTGTGTGTGTGTGTGTGTGATATGTTTGTGTGGCTCAGGGAAATGGAAGAGGAGTAGCTGGAAAGCTTGTAAAAGACAGAAGATCATGGATTTTGCTGTAAGAATGTATCTGCTAGGAAGCTACACTCATGAAGTGTCACTTATATTGCTTACCAAACATGAACTAATAAGGATAACACCAACTGACATGCCAAAGTATATGAGGAAAATCATATGAGGCCTACACACACACACACACACACACACACACACACACACACACACACACACACACACACCCTCCAGGCAACTAAGGAATGCTGAGAGTGATGGCTATTGCAAATAGATGTTTCCTTGATGATGGATAAAGACTATGGCACTGGCACAAAAACAAGACATGTAGACCAATGCAACAATATCAAGGACCTAAATATCTGTTCATGTAACTTTGGACACTAATATTTGACAAAGATGTCAAAAACTTATGCTCATTCTTTAAATTGCTAAGCATAAAATGGCAAGAAATAAGATATGGACCTAGAGGGGAGCTATGTAAAATACATCACAATCACTTGAAACCAATAAATATGTTTAAGCATAAATTAATGCATTCAGTGAATACATATCCATAATACTATATATAGTATTACTATATATATTATACACACATACACACATATATGCATATCACACACACACACACACACATGTGTGTGTGTATCACAATAATCTTCTCTAGGGAAGAGCATACCAGTTGATTATCTACTACCAAATAGTTAGCAGTGAAAACATACATACAAATACCATACAGACTGAGCAGGTTATGTTTAGGAATACGCATGTATACTATAGTACTACACACACACACACACACACACACACACACGCACACACACACACACACACACACACATATATATATATATATATATATTTGCACATATATATCCCTAAATACATATAATATACAATTATATATGCATGTAACATATACATATTCCTATATATGTGCATGAATACATATATGCATGTGATAAAACTAATGAAAAAAAGAAGGTGTGCATTTGTTTTGTTTTTATTTTTTGAGATAGGATTTCTCTGTATAGCAGCCCCAGCTGTTCTGGAACTTGTTTTGTAGAGAAGGTTGGCCTTGAACTCACAGAGAACCACCTACCTCTGTCTCCTGAGTGCTGGGATTACAGACTTGTGCCACCACCACCTGCTGAGTGTATGAATTCAAACAGAACAATGATGGGTATGTGGGAGGGGTTGGAGAAAGGAAAGAAAAGAGAGAATGTAATTATAATGCCAAAAATATTAAGTTAAAAATTTATTTCAAACCATACCATTTTGAGTACAATGGAAGCAATGCTACAAAAAAAAACCCATTTCTTGAGTAGAAAAAATGTAAAGAATGAGAAATAAACAAGATGTAGCTCTATAACATCTCAAGCAAATCATATGGAGGCAAGCCAAAACTCTGGGCATGTTTAATAACATTTTTAGTGTTTCTAAAGCTACACAGTAGAATAAAACCTTTCCGAAGTTTTTTTGTAAGTACTACTTAATTATCTTATGTGTGTCATTAAGTCTTCATTCTTTTTAAGTAGACTTTCATAGCAGTGAATGAGAAACTGAAACATCTAGCTTAATATTTAGCAAAATGAACAAAATAAGCATGAAGTGCCATATTTGGTTCTTTTGGCCCAGCAACCCCATCCTAGTCAGAGAGAACAGCCTATCTTGTTCTCTAACACTTCTTTAGCCATTTATCTGTTTGCAGCTGAACTCACGATAGTCCTATCCAGTGTTTGGAAACAACAACACAACCTTGTTCTCAAACTAGAAGGGAGGAGGAAAGACACTCTATACTTCACACTCTGCTGTGTTCCGGCTGCTCTGGGTGATTAATGATAATGGCCACTTGCCCAAATATAAACTCAGTTCCCAAATGGGATTCAGAAACAACTTATGATAAATGTGAAAAATACATTCTTCTTTTGTGGTATATACCTTTTTATACATAAAATGGAAGGCATGCTTAAATTCCATTTGTACATAATAATGCATGAAATTACAGTAATGCTGTGTGCTGAAAGGAAGGGGATTGATTTGGCCAACTCAGAAATGCAGCCATTTTTTTCAGAACCACAAGAGTTATGTTTGTTGATACCTTTCAACCCAAGGAAATATTGTATGTTGCACATTTACAGCTTCTTCGTGGTTGTTCGGCTTAATAAGAAAGAAGAAAGTTTGCGATTTCCATCTTGGGATACGCCCCACTACTTCTTCACACAGAGTTTATGATGATGAGCTTTAGAATGGAAAGGTTAACTGGATGGAAGGGGGAAATTATCAGTGAATAACTGGGCCCCTCTGGGAGCGACACATTTTAGTCAGTCTTTTAAACTCTACTTTAACTTCTCTTGGTGAGGAGCTTGCTCCCTATGACTCATTTTGTGAGTGACGGATGTTCCAGGCTCTCATTGAGGCAATGGAGGAAAGTCAGTTACCAATATTTGATATGCATCTGATTGTTCATCTAATAAACCAAACATAATTAAAAATAGAACAGGGCCATTGCATTTTAATATCTTGGAGGCTTCCCTGTGGAAGAGTCCGCAAACAGTGAGAGAATATGAAGATTCAGCTCCCAGGCACCTGCCAGGCTAGCATCCTCAGGATTAACAGCATTGCACCAGGTTATTAGAGGAAACATAAATACTTTTGAGGCTGTGTGGGTAGTTACGATATCACATTTTATTATCTTCTCCTAAAATGGAATTACTCATTGTAATTGCTTGCCAGTCACAGGCCAACAAACATGCTAGAAGCTATCCTACATTTTTGGGGAGAGAGGGTTATAAAGGAAAGGCAACTGACCTAGAGAATGTCTTTAAGGACATACCATTGCATATTTGTAATTATCACAACTTGCGTTTTATGACACTTTACATCTTCTAGGGTGGCTTGGTAGGCATATTCTTGCACCATGCAATTTGAAGTTAGCATAGCAGCTATTAAAATTCTTGTGTGAAGAAGTAAATGTGATGTGGAGAGTTAGGAAGTGTGCTCAGTAGTCTTGTGACTAGTGAGTGCAAAGTGCAGACTGACCTACAACCTTCCATCTTCACAGCCTGTTCCTTTTGCTGTTCCATACAGTCCTGCCTAAATTCAACAGCAGACCCACAGGAAATACTACCCTGTGAGGGTAGTATTTCCTTCTGAAAGAGACTTCCTGAGGACATTAAAATTTCCTCACAGAAGTAAAACAAAGGGATTGCAATACTGTTTAGTAAATGGCCTCATGGGCACTGGGAGATGTGAAGACAGGTCTATGAGAGTTGATTGAATTCAATGAGTCACTTTCTCTATGAGTGGAAGGGGAAACGATGCACAGAGACACCCTTTGATTTTGTTGCTGTTACTATTTCTAAACCAAGGTCACATGGATCAATATTGTGGCTTATGGAAGCAATGGATGCTAATAGTTACACTAAGCAACTCTGCATGTGGCCAGAGGGAGAAAGTTCTTTGGTTTCATGTTTTTCGATCTCTTTGAAGCCAGCAGGAAACGTGAGGAATTTCAGTTAGACTTGTAGATGCTGCACTTTGTCGAGCAAAATGAATATTCTGGCTGAAATTCAGATTGCATCTGAACAGAAAAGGAGGGCTCATTATGTTCATTAATCTATCAGCCATCACTGCCTTACACTTGAATCCTAGGCTATCCAGAGGGAAATAATTCATTATGGTCCAGTTACTCCAACAAAATTACTTCTGGGAAAGTGCTCAAAACAGAATTTCTGGCAAAAATAAAGTTAAACCATACTATAATAAAGAAAATAGCATTTTGTGTCTTACAGTCCTATTCTTTCTCAAACTGCAAGGCACAGGTAGGATTTTCTACCTTTTGTCTCATTAACTTTGATGGACATTAATCTGGGAATTAAGAACTGGGTTTTTTTGTTTTGTTTTGTTTTGTTTTTAATTTTCTTGATTATTTTTTCTATAGTTTTAAAGTGGGTGTTTTCCACTAAAGTCTGGATCACCTATGTTGTTGGGTTCTAAATAGTTTGATTCTATAGGCTCTCTGAGACAGTCAGTCCCAGAATGGTAGCATGACTCAAGGTCTGAATTTTAGAATTCCCCTTTGCTTAATTTTTGTCCAAGCCTTAGCCTGGGAAATCCATAAAAAATATTTGCCCTTTGGATTGTCCTTCTCCAGGCAAATATTCATGCCCAGAGTGCTACTTTCTAAGTTCACTGCCATGCCATTCATTTTCTAGGCCCAGAACCTATGCCCTCATCATCTCTAAAGTCACTGTCCCTGGGGGACAGCATAACTTCTTCTGTCTTCTGGGGACACCAGAAGAGTTGGTGACTCCACTGGATCAAGATAAGAATCCATGGCCTGAACCAAAATAGCAGTCTCCTGTCAGATATAATGGGAATTTTATCTCATTCTTGCTGTCCCTTCCTTCTCTACTCCAGGCTGTTCTGAGTATTGCTGTTGAATTCTAGTAGTGGACAATAGTTAGCTAGTGACTGTACCTATACTCTATCTGCCACTCCCTTAGTCTGGTTGTATTTTAAATGGGAAGATTTCCTTTCTAACATCTATTATACTTAAAGATACACCCTCTTCAATAAAATAGATTTTTCACTTAAAATGACTCACTACACATGTGAGCCAAAGAATGACATCGAAAGAGACATGTTTTAGAAAAGAGAAAAAGACTCAAATCAATAATCTTCAAGAGCCAGCTGTAAATATATGTACATGTACATGTACATGTACATGAAAGTGCAATGTGTATGTGTGTGTAAGTGTGTGTAAATGTGTGTGTGTGCGTGTGCATGTGCGTGTGCATGTGCGTGTGCGTGCGTGCGTGCGTGCGTGCGTGCGTGCGTGCGTGCGTGCGCGTGCGTGCGTGCGTGTGTGTGTGTGTGTGTGTGTGTGTGTGTACAGTACAGACCATCATGTGCTATATGCAAAGGATGATGTTGGATGTCATCCTCTATTGCTTTCTTCCTGATGACTTTAAGATAGAGTCTATCACTGAACCTGAAGCCCACCATTTCCAGAGAGCTCTAGCAATCTGCTTGGCTCTGTCCATCAACAATGAGGTTGCAGACACAAACAGCTTTGACCAACTTTTAACTGGTATAGAGAATTTAAACACACACAGGGCCTTATTCACTGACCCACTGATTTCTCTCTTCCCCTTACTTTTTTTTCTTTAGAAGAAAATATCTTCTAGGTTGGTCACAGAAAAACAGACTGTTGCTTTGTTTTCATTTTTTGACTGCTGTAATTCCATGCTGCCTCTCAACTGATGCTAAGAATCAGTGAACAATAGTACTGACCCAGAATCCTGTTGAATAAATGTACTATAAAATTAGTTTCAAGCATGCATAAAGATGCCACTTCTTAAATCTGGTATCAAATAATTTATGAGTTTATGCATTTTAGAGTCACCATCATGGACCTAACTTTATGATTTCTGGTTAAGATCTCTAGGAAGACTTCCAGTGAAGTTCTAGGAAAAATCAGGGTGGAGGGAACCCGAGTCCTCATTGTTTAGAGTAGAAACACATTGGCCTTGAATTTCTGTCCATATTGTCATTCCTCATAAAGATCAAAGCTTTATGTTTTCTGCTTCAAAGCAAGGATTTTGTTTGTAATAGGCCTCATAATTTTTATTGAAACAATGAACTAAATGATTCACCAAGTTAGACTGGTATTCTCAGTTTTCACGTCTCCTACTGATAGCTGTGTTGGTGTACACCTTTAATCTGAGAACAAAAAAGTGAACATGGGAGGATATTGAGTTTAAGAGCAACTTGGGCTACATAGCAAAATGACCGATTGTCTCTTAGAGATGGCCTAGGGCTCCAGACATGATGTCTGGTGAGTTTTTATTGCCTGCTTGTTCAGTTTTTGTTAGAAGCTCAGTTTTACTCAAGCCAGAGCTCCCAAATGCTCTAGATCTGAACTCTATCCTACATGTGAAAGATGAACAAACACTCACTTAATATTTGCCATTAAAACAGCACTTGCTAGTGTGATCCAGGTTTCTGTTGATTACTAGACTAGGTAACCAAGCAAGATTCTAATACACTTTTGTTTTTCTTGCTTATAATATGCTCTTGAGTTCTTCTGATACATACTGTTAATACACAACTGTGTAAATATGCGCATGTGAAGGCCAAGCTTTGAGTCTGTGAAACAGTGAAGAGTAAGGCAGACCAGCAGCTTCTAACAAAGCAAGTGTGTTAACAGATGGACTGCACAGTATGAAATTAGAGACTAACTGGCAGGAGGGTTCATTTTAATGATCCATCTGGAATCCAGGGGTCAAGATCATCAATTCTGACACATACACAGGACCACAGCCTCACTGTACATTTGATTTCTAAGGTGACTTTGTTGTTCCAATCTTTGTTATAAATAAACTTTATTTAGAAAGTAAACAGTCAAAGTCTTATAGATTGCAAATATGGCCATATATGAACATGGCTTATGTATAAAGAAACAGCTTATTATGGATATCTGTGGTTAACCACATTAATAATCTTAAATATTTGATGTCCATGACACAAAAAACCCAGATGTATTAGTTTAGACTTTTATAACAAATTGAACACCACAGCAGCACCAAATTTTGATGTTTTCAAGGTAAAGGCATGCTTCATTTCCTACACACCTTAAATAGCAGGGTAGATGTTTGCTAACATTTTTCGCAGCTTAGTTCTGTAGCTCATGTAAAGATTTGTTCAGGCTGTTGGTTGCTGAGGTAGAGTAAACAGAAATTGTCCAATGCTAGAGATATTGCTGGAATCTACCAGTCTGCTACTTTGCATGACAAAAGGAATCTTGCAGACCCTATTCATAAGGTTAAGGATCTTGCAGTAAGATTATCCAATGTGCTGCTGGCTTTAATGAAAGAGCTCTAGTGGTTTATAAACCAAACAAAGAAAGTTGTCTTTGTAGTGCAAGAAAATGCTTTCTCCCATAAATAAACAGAAGGACCAGTCTGTCACAAAACATCTTGGCTTTACCTCAACTCCAAGATTAAAGCCTGTAATTTGACAGGTTTCAACCCACTGAATTGTCATAACCTGCTACAGACATGATATGTAGACTTTGTGTACTACTACATTCTTAACCTGTGGTGGATAATCTTAGTTGTCAACTGTAGATGTCTGAGAAGAGGGAACCTGGATTGAAGAATTACCTTCACCAGACTGGCCTGGGAGCATGTCTCTGGGACATTTTGATGGCTCACTGATGTAGGAGGGCCCAGCCAACCATGGGCACACCATCCTTACACAGGTGGGTCTGTTTGGCTCTATAAGAAATGTGCCAAGTGTGACCTGTGCTGCAAGCCAAGGAGCAGTATTCCTTTGTGGTTTCTGCCTCATACTCCTGCCTGGAGTTCCTGCCTTGGCTTCTCTTGGTGATGGACTAAGTCTTTCCTAGCTAAGTTGATTCTTGTCATGGTATTTATCACAGAAAGCAAATTAGAATAGTGCCATTTCAGCTAATGGGATGAGATGGAAGAGAACCACAGGCCAGAACTTGGGACAGGACCTCCTCTTCTTAAGAAACTTGGTCTCTTAAATTTTTGGTTTGAAGTGGTTGCAGTGCACACCTTTAATCCCAGCACTCTGGAGACAGAGAGAGGAGGATCTCTGTGAGTTTGAGGCCAGTGTGGTATACAGAGCAAGTTCCAGGACAGGCTCCAAAGCTACACAGAGAAACCCTGTCCAAAAGAAATAAGAAAAAGAAAAGAAGCTTGGCCTCTAAGAGCTTATGTCACTTTCACTAAAACATGGTAAAGAACGCTTAGTTGTGCAGCCCTTGGGAGGCTGGAAATGAAGTACTTGAAATCCATTTTGAGAAAAACAATTGTGTCATTGTGGAGGAAGGAAATAACAGAATGGGTTTAACAACTGAGTACCTCAGTAGTGCTGGGAGACAGGGTCATTATGATGCATAGAATGCATTTCACTTATTTTATTTAAGTAAAACATAAAATAGGGAGGGGAGAAATGAAAGACCAGCTGTCTTTTCTAAAAGCCAATAACGATTAGTTATGTTTTGATTGACTGAAGACATAATCTGTAAACCCAATTTAAAGAAAATCTGCCAATGGGTTTCTGCCTATGAGTCATACTTATTCTTCCAAGATGAAGACAATATTAATTTGTTACTTGTGCTATACTGTTGATCACACTCTAAATTCACAGTATGCTCTTTCTTTTGTTTTGTGAAATAATTTTCAAATCTCCCTAGACTTGAAAATTAAGATATTAAGCATTTTTGTATGGAATTTCTATTCTTTAGCGAGCAGGATTATTATACTTACTTAGTTCTCTTATTCACTAAGCCCAAATAATTACTAAGTAACTATGATCATTGATGCTGATGAGAGGTTCATGTGCAAAATAATTTGGTTTTCCTTTTATTAATTTCAAAATCTAGAGTGGAAATATATATGAAAGTATGATTAAAAACTAAAGTAAAGCTAATGGAAGATAGTAGAGAAACAGCGATGCATTTCCCTTTTTTGGAGTTGTTATTTTTGGCATTTATTTGAAGAAGATATTATATGTAAGAAGAAATCTTATAAGAAATTTACAATTCTATCTTGCAACATCTAAGTTTTCCTCTCCACTGGTATACATGTATATGCAAACTTTGGTTATTTCAAATTATTTCTGCAAAAAACTTTGAAAATATTCTCTACTTGTAAGGAAAAATTTCAAATTTTTTATATTTACATATACTATATACTGTAGAAATTTATATTTTACAGACAAATTGCATATAGATGTTATATGTTTCTATGAATGCGGGTTTACATATGAATAAATGTGATCCTTTCCCAATGTTAACTCAAAAAATCCAACATGTTTCAGAAATGTAAGGCATTGTACACACATACAAAGAAGTACTTAGAAAATTATGTCAGAATGGGAGATGATGTCACTGAGAACTTTACTGGTCAATATTCCCTTCATTTCTTCTACTGTGCAGGCACTACAGTAACTGCCAAGAATCTTGGGCCTGCCTCCTTATTACTTTAGGAAATCTTTCAGGAACTCTCTCCTTTCAAGTAATCCTAAGCAGGCTGTTGCCAATGCTCCACTGGCACTGAACTTGCTCATCAAGCCCTGAGGAGTTCCATAGGTGAACCCATCCACTGTCGGGTGAGAATCTCCATTTTCTGCAAGAGAAATCCTTAACCAACACCCTAGAATGAGACATGGTCTTTCTGAAACTAGCGTCTGTGGTGATATATTATTTATGATTCAATAAAGATTGCCTGAAATATCAGAAAGCAAAGTCAGTCACGTAGTTAGCTATAGAAGGTGGGCAGTGGTGGCACACACCTTTAATTCTGGGACTGGGGAGATAAAGGCAGATGGATCTCTGTGAGTTCAAGGCCACCCAGTGCTACATTAGAGTAAATCAGTCTAAAAGAGAATTAGAGCTCATGCCTTTAATCCCAGCCTTAGAGAGGTATATAAAAGACAGGAGCCCAGTGTCTTGGGCTGCATTCTGAAATTTAGTCTCCAGTCATGTCAAGGAGAGGCAGCACTCTGAGGCTTAAAGGAGGGTTCATGGAGATAGGATCAACCATTTAAATCTGACGTAGAGGTCAGCGTTAGTGGCTGGCTGCTTTGCTTCTCTGATCTTCAGCTTGAAACTTGAACCCAAAGATCAGATTCTGGGTTATAATTTTTTTTGTGTTACAAGCAACATTGTCATACATGTTGGGTAGCCATTGTAAAAAAATTATTTATTTTTAATGTGCATTGGTGATTTTCCTTCATGTATGTCTCTGTGAGGGAGCCAAATCCCCCAGAATTGGAGTTACAGACAGTGATGAGCTGTCATGTGGGGATGGGGATTGAACCCCACTCCTCTAGAATAGCAAGCAGCTGGTGCTCTTTACCACTGAGCCATCTTTCCAGCACCTTGTGGGTAGTCATTGTTAATTATTACAACTAGTGTACTTTCAGAGAGGCAGACACAAAGAACTGTCAGCTGGCCTCTGAAGCTTTTTTTTTTTTTTTTGTATCCACAAAGAACTCTGGGAAAACACCTGATCAAGAATGTAAGTCGAAGTCTCTGTTTCTAGGGAAGCCTCATATTCCTTTACAGGAGTCACACAGAACAAAGTCCATTATTCCGTCCTCCCAGGAGGAATTTCTTCTATTGGGAGGATTTTCATCCTTCATTTATGTTACAGTAACAGATTTAGTTTCTTCAACCAGAAGTACTAATAGGAGAAAGGAATTCTTGGTAGGCACAACACTTACTTTAAAATAGAAGAGAAAACAACATACTGGCTCAGGGCCATTGTTTTGAAGGAAAATGAATATACCAGACCTTATGCATGAGAAGAGAGAGAAAGTAGAGTGTGTGCTCATGTGTGCATGTGTGTTTTATGAATGGGGCTCTGAAAATTTTTAGAAAATTGGTTAAAAAATTGTAGACAATAGAAAAATGTCAGGGTAAGTATATGGGAATTTATTTCTGCTTTGGTCCATTCAGGCAGCTATAACAAAAATACAGTAGGAAATATAATTTTATTCTCCCACTGACCTTGAAGATGAGTAGTTCAAGATTAGAGAACCATTGGATATGATAGCAAGTAGCATTATGGGATCTCTTTTGTTAAGGGACTGACTGTATTCATTAAAGCTCCATCGAGTGACCCCCATCACCTCCTCCCAAAGGCCCCACTCTGACGCACCATCACACTGAGGATTAAATTTTCACACGCGCTTTTTTTTTTTTTGTAGTATATAAATGTTCGGATCATAGTAGGGAAATTTGGTAATAATTTATTATCATAAAATGTGGAAATGTTGTAAATCTTAATTGCCAACATATATGAATGAGTAACGCCAAAGCTTTTGGTAGACAGAAGTAGGAGTATAATTCTCAACGTCCTTGTAATTGTATGATAATTCAGAAAGCTGTCCTAATAAACAGAGAAAGAACTCTTCCACAGTCTTTCTGATACCTTACAGCATCCTCACTTTCTCAGCTCTCAAGGTATCACAGAATCCAGGGACCCTTCTTCTATTGTGCCATCTTCTTGCATGGACATCTGTGCACCTGTTAGGAGCCCCGGGAAGCAGCTCTGCTTCCTTACCTTCCATGGAACCATCTCCTTTATTGATCTTTATTGATGGCTCTCAGATATGGCAGTTCCTATAAGCTCAAAATGTTCCTCTTAATTAGTTTCTCATTTCTCTCATAGTTTCTCTTCAGTCCCTCTCTCTGCCTGCTTTCTGCACTTAATATCTATCTGCATCTACAAGAGATATCAGCACAGACTAATTGAAGACTAATATCTTCAATGAGCTGTTGCCCTCAGACATCCTCAGGTGCCCATCATCTTTCTTATTCATGTATATGCATGTGTGTTTGTGCATATTTGTGTGTGTTCTGTATGCAGGCACACATGTTTGTAGGCCAGAGGTCAGCTTTGGGTGAAAGTCTTCAGGAACTGTAAACCTTATTTTTGGGACAGAGTTGTAATTGGCCTATAACTGCCCCTCAAGGCAAGTCTAAGCAGACTGCCCCCTCCCGAATCCCATCCCCCTGAATCTGTTCATCTTTACTTTCCTAGCACTGGGATTACAAGTGTGTCTACCACATCCAATTATTTTCACATGGGTTCTGGGAAACAAGCTCATGTCTTCACACTTGCCAGGAGAATAATTTACCAACTGAGTTATCTACGTAGCCCTTGAGCCTGTCTAATGGAGAAAGGAATGAGGAAGGTTTGCAGCAGAAACAAAAGACAACAAAATATTTTATGACTGTGCAAAGAAAATGTTCTCAGTTTCCCTGCAATTCTCATCTTCTGAGAAACAAAATGGTAGCAATGTAAATCTTATGAGTTATCAATTATATAAGACAATTATAAAAATATTTCCAGTTATTTTCATCTAAGGTGGAGCTCACACACATCTGCTCACTGAGCTCAGTATGTAGCACCGTGAAAATTTATTTATAGTGCTTTTTGAAGCAAAAATACCCCTTCAGTAGAATAAAAAGGTCTTATTCCATTAACATTTTCGTTCCTGGCTGAAACAGTATTGAATTTATTATAAGCACCTAGGTAAATTGCCATACCCCAAATGATGAATATCTGAAGTACTTTTTCCACATTATTTCCTTGAGAATGGACCCTTAATGGAGGAAGGTTTCAGCAGAGGATTATCAATATAAGACTTCAAAGGCTTTTTGTTGAGAGGATGATTAGTGGCTACTTATGTTTAAAACATTCTGTAACATTCTTTTCCCATTTATGTAGACTTTTCTTGTACATAAGCCGGTGTCCCTTACCAAACTTTATAGTGTATTCTAGGATTGTTCCATTTAGCATATGGCTAAATAATATGCAGTATTATGTAGCTAATGTATTAAAACTGAGCCCCAGGGAAGTCCTTCTTTATGATAAACTATGAGAATTTTTCCAAGTTAAAACACAATTAGAAGAATAATAAAATATACAAATCTAATTTTTTTTGGCTTTTTTCAGACAGGGTTTCTCTGTGTAGCTTTGGAGCCTATCCTGGCACTCGCTCTGGAGACCAGGCTGGCCTCGAACTCACAGAGATCCTCCTGCCTCTGTCTCCCGAGTGCTGAGATTAAAGGCGTGCTCCACCAATCCGGCACAAATCTAATCATAAAAGTACATTTGCAAAAAGTGAGAGAGTAAGTTTAGCTCAAGAAGGGGAAGTAATATTAACAAAATGGCACTCAAAGAGAAGGCTAGCTTACAGAGTAGCAGCAGTCTGTGGTTCTCAAGGAAGACATTGATCTGTTGGGGGCAGTTTATCTCTAACAGGTGGAGTATGTAGAATTCCATTGCAAGAAGTGATCTCATAGAATGAAGGTCAGTATTTGAAGAATCGCACAGACTTGTAACTTATACATACACTGTTAGTCTTCTACATAGCCCAACTCTTATTCTCCCTTTAATAGGACTTAAGAGGGGGAACTAAAATCAGAGCAGCCTGGGTAGAAATTACTGATTTAAGCAAGAAAGAGATCTTTGTACAGGAAGTTAGAAGTGGAAGTAATTCCATTTATTTTACTTTTATTAGAGATTTTTATGAATAAAATGTAACTGAATATTAGACTGGCCTACTCTTTAAAAGGGTCTTCAGTCTGTGTTTCCTGTTTTGAAAATAAAGCATTTAAATTAATTAGATAAGCTGAATGCTACATTTACCTATAGATTGTCTCCCATAGAAATAGCCTGGTTGGACCCAAACAGTTCCTGCCTAACTGTTCTGATTTCTAAATGGTCAGAAACAATATGTGTCTATTCCGTGTGCTTCTTTCCTATTTTAGGATATTACGACTTCAATACATTATGCCATTATTCTTAGGAATTAGGAACAAGAAATAGTCAAGAACTGGGTGGGTCAAGGCTACCTGGAATACTAACCCTTTATTTACCTAATTTAATTATACCAGATGGATTCATGACTATTTATTGTATCCTTTCTGTTAGTACTCTTATGATATAGTTATTTATCAGCATATTCAATTATTTCAGTTTTAATCATTTGGCAACTACTGCAACATATTCATTTGTCTTTATGATGTATGCTCAGTTCTACCCACTTTGACAACAACAAGGGGCCCGGGCTCATCTTGTATACATCCCTTGTCTAATACACATCAGCTATTTAATTTAAAATTGTTATTCATAAATCAAGACTGGGTGCATTGTAGAATTGTTTCATGAATTGATTTTTTGTTAGAGAAATATTATGTTTTTACATAATGAATTCATTTTCATTTATATCTTATCTTCTTTTACAATTTGTCAGCTCAAGATATATGAAATAACACCAATATTTAACTTAGTAAATGTATTAATAATACTACAAATTAAAATTATATTATGTTAATATAATATATTAACTTTAGTAATATAGTAATTTAGTAATATTTAGTAATATAGTAATACTATAAAGCATGGAACAATTCTTGTTCATCTCCTTCACTTTTGAGCTGAAATGGCAAGTCATGATGTGTCTGAGTCCCTGATAAGTTAGTAAAGCTCTGTAAGTCAAGCATGCCTTCAGAATGTTGTGCAAAGTAGCCTTAAGAGTGGAACACATGCCACACCTATCAGAAAACCAGGTAGGCTGAGCACAGACCTTCTACTCTCTATTCCCCCAGACCCAGTTCCACAGTCACAACCCTAGTACTGCAACAGACCACCAGGTTCAAACTTCCCTAAAGAACACCTGCCCACATCTCCTGTGGATCCCACAGGCTATCCTCTACTAACCTCCCTCTTTCCATTGACTCTGACTCCAACTCCAGCATGGCAAGAAGTAGGCTGAAGGCAAGGCAGACCCACACCTCTCACACTGCCCCTGAGATCCAATCTCAGCCCCTCAGTCTCACACTCAGCACTGTAGCTGGAAATCTGCTGTGGTCACGGAGACCGAAGCAGCAAGCACAGGCCTACATGAGTTCTGTGTATCTATTAAGCTTTTAGCTGTGTAGTTCTATAGGACCTCTGACTGTGAGAAGGAAAGGGTCTCACTGGTGTGCCTGCTCTTTTTTTTTTTTCCCTCTTCCTGTTGGGGTTGTCATGTTCAACTTTGATATGATAGTTTTACTTCATCTTATTACATATTTTTTCCTTTTGTTCTTCTTCTTTTTATTCTTTTATTAGTTCAAATTAGAAACAAGCTTGCTTCACATGTCAATCCCTTCTCCCTCTCCCCCTTCCACCCCCAACATCCCAACTGCCCCTAGCCATACCCCCTCCACTCCCCAGGCAGGGTAAGGCCCTCTAAAGGGGCTCCCCAAAGTCTACCACATCATCCTGGGCCAGGCCTAGGCCCTTCCCCATGTGTCCAGGCCAAGAGAGCATCCCTTCACATGGGATGGGCTCTCAAAATTTCTTCATTTTTTAAGACCTTACATATTTAATACAGTGCATTACCCCTGTACAAATGGGAAAAAATTAAGTTCAACATTTCTAGACCAATATGGCTGTTAATTTTTGTACGATGCCAACTCAACACGGTAGGCTGGGATACTTTTTTCCAAAGTTGACAGCACAGTTAAAGTTTTCAAAATTCAAATTATATATGTATATATATATATTTATATTTATATTTATATTTATATTTATATTTACACAAAAAGACCAATAACGGCAGTATGTTATGCATCAATAGCAGCAACAGCTTTTCCGGGTTCTGCAGTCATTTGAACAAAATTATAGAGACATCCAGCACACTCCATTTAAAAAAAAAAAAGTAAAAAACAAAATCTCAGAAAACAGCACAGTTTTGTTACTCTTGTGGTACCTGGCAACATTTTTTTTTTTAAATTAGCTTCTCATTCATCATCTGGAAGGAAACAATTCTGAGCACCATCATTAAAAACAGCTCTGATAAAGCACGGTCACTACTATGTATCATAAAGCAGGTCCACATATGAGTGAGTACATATCATGTTTGTATTTTTGTGATAGGTTGCCTCGCTCAGAATGGTTTCTTCGAGTTCAATTCATTTTCCTGCAAATTTCAAGATTCCATTGTTTTTTTCTGCTGAGTAGTAAGTACTCCATTGTGTAAATGTGCCACATTTTCACTATCCATTCTTTGATTGAGGGGCATCTAGGCTGCTTCCAGTTTCTGGCTATTACAAATAATGCTGCTATGAACATGGTTGAACAGATGTCTTGTTATATGAATGTGCTTCTTTTGGGTATATGCCTAGGAGTGGAATTGCTGGATCTTATGGTAGACTGATTCCCATTTTCTTGAGGAGTCACCATACTGATTTCCAAAGTGGCTGTACAAGTTGACACTCCCACCAGTGGTGGAGAAGTATTCCCCTTTCTCCACATTAGAAACAAGAGTGTTTTACATGTCAACCCAGTTCCCTTTCCCTCCTCTCCTACCCTACCACCTCCCCAACTAAAACCCTACCTATCCCATACCCTTTCTGCTCCCCAGGGAGGGTGAGGCCTTCTATAAGGGATCTTCAGATCCCTTTGGGATAGAGTCTAGACCCACCTCCATGTGTCTTGGCTCAGGGAGTATCCCTCTATGTGGAATGGGCTCCCAAAGTCCACACCTATTCTAGGGATAAGTACTAAACTAATACAGGAGGCCCCATGGATTTCTGAGGTCTCCTCACTGACACCCACATTCCTGGGGTCTGGATCAGTTCTGTGCTGGTTTCCCAGCTATCAGTCTGGGGTCCAAGAGCTCCCCGTTGTTCAGGTCAGCTGTTTCTGTCTCCTAGAAGTCTGCTCTTTTCTAATAAAAGACAGAAGGGGAGTGGATTTGCAGGGCAAAGGAGGTGGGAAGGAATTTGGAGGAGTAGAGGGAGGAATAATTGGGACATATTGTATGTGAAAGAATTTATTTTCAGTTTAAAATATTTTAAGTTATTATTTAACAAGAGAGTGGGAATTAGATAAAACAACAATTCATCATATGAGAACATTTGGACTCAAGCATACTTTGTTTCAGAAGACACCCACAGTTCATGTAAAATCGTGTCCCAGCTCCTTCGTTACCTCTTTGTTTTGCCCAGATTTCTGCCCCTCAGCTTATATTAAGGATACAAGATGAATTCTGTATGATCAGATAGAGGAAGACAAACTTGGGACTGCTTTGAAGATAATTTTCTGAATATAGCAGATGTAGCTGAAAATATGCTGTTGCTACATTACAGTCCATTTAGATGCAGTCATGGAAGTCAGGGGTGAGTAGGTTTCTTCCCAGGAATATGCAAACAAGACACCTGGTCATCTCTTTTGTTTTGATAAGAAGGGATCAGTGATAAGGACATATATATCAAAGAAAATATATCAAAGGAAGCATCCTCTAAAGACAATTGAGCAATCACATAAACAGAATGCCTTTCTCTGTAAAGCTCAGTCAATATCCCATTGTAACTACAAACTGTATTGTAGGTGCATAAGTACTAAGTATGCATGATAACAGTGATGAGAGGCATACAAAGGCTGTAGAAGCTTGACTCTGTCATAATTCAGGTGTAAACTAGTGTGCCTATTACTGTTCCCATGCTGGATAATAGTGACTCAGTATTATTTTCATATATATATATATATATATATATATATATATATATATATATATATTCCATCTGTTGTTGTTTTTTTTTTTTTTTGTTTGGTTTTTTGAGACAGGGTTTCTCTGTGTAGCTTTGGAGCCTATCCTGGCACTCACTCTGGAGACCAGGCTGGCCTCGAACTCACAGAGATCCGCCTGCCTCTTCCTCCCGAGTGCTAGGATTAAATGTTGTTTCTTTAAGAATTTCACAAACTGTGTTTGGATCAGAATCACTCCCTCCCCCAACTCCTCTAAGATATAACCAACTTCTATAACACCTAACTTTGTGTCCTATTTTTTTAAATGAAGTCCAAATCATGATGCCAAAAATTATAACTTGATGGGTAGGTAACCACAGATTTTGAGCCCTCAGAAATAAAGCTGATTTCACCCCACTAGGTAATTATATCCTGAGGACTTGATGTGTTGTGAAAGATGTCAGAAACAGAATCAGTTTTACTAAACCTTTGCCACAAATTTAACTTTTTCATGAGTTTTTAACTGGCCACAACATAGCAACTGCTAGAGAAGCCTCCATATGAATCATAGGCAAGTTGAGGAGTGCAAGGAGCATCCCACAGCATGTGATGTCCCATGTTTCCTTCCCCACCCAAGAGCATGTGAAGTTCTGGTACCCACCAGGATGCAGGCTCACAGCTTCCTACTGTCAATGCTCTACTATCATTCTGCCTTTTCCTGTAACATTCTCAATCTTATAAGGACCATTTCTATGTATCTGGGCAAACCAAAATGTATATATATTTGAGTTGGTATAGGAAGGTGCGGTGTCCACCCTTGACCAGCAAGAAAGACGCCACACCGAGGAATCTTCTTCAAACACAGTTTAATCGGGAACCTCTTTGCTTTTACAGTGTATAATGGCGGCGGCCCCGGGCCGAGGGAGACGGGGCCTGATATAGTCTACATCTACCAATCACCTAACCCTACGTGGCGCGCCAGGATAGGTTGTCTCCAAGCAGAATTAAGAGGATACATGACCTTTACCTAATTTGGAGTTGTTTACCACAGAGAGCGCTCACCGTCGGGCTGGCGGAGGGCGGAAACCGGCGCCATCTTTTGGGTGCGGTTTTCTGCAGCTCCCTACAGGAAGGGTCAACTAGTCTGAAGGCAGTAATGGAAGAGATTCTTAGATAAATATCCAATCTCCCACTATACAGAGATGATGCTGATGCCTATCATATCTGGCCCCTGTCTGAGCTATCCCTGGCAGCCCGAAACAGGAAACTGTTTCTTAATACATCATTTTATATTTCTCTTTTTTTTCTCATCACATTTTTCCTCTGACCATTTCCACTTCTCAAAGTTACCTGACTTCTGATGATGGTGTGGCCCACACAACATGGTGAGATCCATGCTGCTTCTTAATTGCATCAGGAACATACTAAAACACCTGCATGCATGTAGAGAAGGAGCTGAGTGGCATTACCAGTGTAGAACAGTTTAGGATTTTTTTTCAAGAGACATCAAAGGGAGATAGTTATGACTCTGCCAAAGTTACTATAGTAAAAACCTGTTCCTTAGTCATTTAACCATAGACACTGGATTTGACCAATATATCACAAACAACTACATCCATATATTACATTTCTCCAACCTACACTCCTCACATTTCTGAATGCTTTTGACTTCTGTTCCTTCTCATTTTCTCACCAAAGGCTTTGTTATTGACCTAAATTACATCCTCCCAGATGGGTATCTCAAGTGCAAAGGGCTATTTCCAACTGTGCCACCCTATCCTTAGGGCTCACTGGGTTGAATTCCATCTATTACTAGAATCATATTGAATCACATTAAGACTTCCATTTCACTAACAACATCTTGAACACCCCTACACCAGCTTTCCAGTACACTATTTAGTTGTAGGAATGTTCTCCCTCCTGTAATCCTTCTGTTTTGGCTGACCTCAGTTTCATAGTCCAGCATGAATATTCATTCAAAAACCCTCCCCTGTTCCCTTTAATGCTCCTGACTAGCTTTTAGAATTTCAGTTTGGAAAGCTCAAACTTAGAAGAATCCATGGTGTATATGTCTGCAAATACAAGCACAATTGTATTAGCAGGAAGGTGATCACAGCAGATTATAGCAGAAAAGATCATAAAAGCAAACAGCTTATATGCTTGCCTTTGCAACTTCATACTTTGAATATTGCTTGGTCTTGCTTTGTTTTTCTTCCAAGTTAGCTCTTTTAGTCTTTGATGCTACTGAAAATAGATGGCTTTATTTATTGCAGAACATGTATTCTATATTATTGACAAATGTTTTGATGTTAGAAAACAACATAATTGTATAAAAAGTTAATACATGTTCATTTAAACTATTATTATACTTTATAAACTTACATACTTTTATAAACAATTATGGTGTCAAAATGCATACAAAATAATTAAATGCTCCTTATTGTTAATTTGCAGGTGATAGGAAGCTTGTGGGAAGATGGAATAAAGAGCATGTACTTTTATCTTACTTTAGGTAAATGATTTAGATTAAAAACACCAGTCGAATAGTTTCATAAGAGTGACATACTTAGCAGCAGGACAGAGGACTTATCTTTTTCTGAAGAAGATAGTATATTCTAACATGAAATGTGATATATATGACCACATTAATAAAACATGAAGCAGAACCTGCAAGATGAGTGTTTTCTCCTTGTTTTAGGCCAGTCTATAGGTGAACCTGAGTCCAGTTCAGCAGCTGATGGATAGAATGAGGTACAATGTGGGACTGAAGGGAGCAGACCACTCAGTGATGTAATATGAGTCAGCCAGTTTTCAGAAATAGAATTCTCAGAGCTCATTAGTGAGACTGGTCACTTACCCAAGAAATATTATTCTTGTCAATTTTTTCCTCTCTGCTTCTTGTTTAGCCTGTGTTTCCAGGGAACAGTGAAATTTTCTTTCCCTATATAGGTTAATAATTTCAAAGAAACTATAGGCAGTTTTTTTTAATCGTCAGTCATTTGTTGATAAGAATCCCCTTGTAAAAAATAATGAGTTATCCATCGTATTTCCCTAAGCTTCTAGGGTTTTGTCCTTCTTGTTCCATTAGAAGGCTAATTCGTTTCTTTTAGCATTTTGACTTAAATTTATAGGGCGGAAGAATATTTGTAGAATAATCTTGTCCATAAAGCAGTTAAGTCTCACATTGTCTTGCATTTGGTATATACTGTTGTAGTAATAAGTGCAATTAGTTGCAGTTTTCAATGTGAAATGAGTGTGCCTGAATTTGTAATCCTCCCTTCTCACTTTGTACCCACAGGGCATGATGAACACTCATTGTGTAGTTGAAGAATGTAGATTCAGTGCATGGTAAGACCAAGTATTGGGAAACCCTTGTATAGGCTGATGATTCTCCTAACAGGGGTTTGATGTTGAACTGTAGTTTAAATAATTTTTTTAAAGAATTTCTGTAATCCACAGTATGACTCCTAAAAGCAGGAGGGCTTATTAACAATAGTTTATCAGCATCTCAAAATGGATTACTAAGTTCCTTTAATTTTTTGTTCAACATTTCAATAGCATAATTTCCAAGCCATATTCATTGTACCTTATGGCTGATCCATTAATATAATTGTTCTTTGTTTTCTCCTCATGCAATAGCTAGGACAAAGTGATCAGTGCTTGCTTTTTTATTACTTTAAAAAAACATATTGATACATAGATGACTCAAACTTATACATGATTTTTGGGCTCCCCAGTCTTCCACTTGGCACCCAAATTGAGATATGCAATAATGTTAGTTGTCACTCTTTTGATTTGCCACAGAAATGTTTGAAAGAATGAATAAATATAATATGGGGTATCTTATGACCAGGGGTAGTGTTATTGCATGTCGCTTCCTCAGCCTTTAGTAATGATACATCTAAAATGAAAGGATAAACAACAAATGAAATAACATGATGACATAACTAATTATCTGAACTTTTTTCTTAATTGAGTAGCTCAGAAGAAATCTACTGTCTTATAAAATTAAAACATATTAAGTAATTTAATAATCTTTAAGAATACATTCTATGAATCCAGCCTTGCAATACATATTTAATGTGGAATAGGAGAAATGTTAGAAATAACAGAAAAATGTCATCACTCACAGGTAATCATTCATACACACACACACACACACACACACACACACACACACACACACACACGTCACTACACAAAAAGAAGTAAGATCCATTACTCTATCTATTGAAATTGCCATAATACAATTATTTTTATATATAAGAGGGTTTTCTTACATTGTTTAATCTATGCTATGTGTAGATTAAATTTAAGGCAAAGGCCCTGTCTCAAAGTGAAAAGATGGTGGGGTATATATCTCTGGTAGATTGCTTTTGTACTAGGCCTAACCTGTAATTTAAAAAAAGAAGTAAAAATATCACACTTGTTTTTAGATAAGACATTTATTTTGAATCTACAATATCCTTCAGGGGCCTATCATCTATTGAAGCTTCATCAACACACTGATTCTCTGTCTGGAGAGGTGGAAGAAATTTTAAGTTGTGGGTCCTACTTGGAAGGATGTAGGTTCATGGGGTTAGATCTTGCCTTAGCCTATTCCTAACTCTCCTGCTTCCTGGTTACTATGAGGTGAGCAGTCCTATTCGGCCACATTCTCTGTTCCACACCTTCATTGCCATGGTCTTCTGCATCATCTTGGTTCAGAACAATGGAGTAGTTTGTTGTGGTAGGAAAGTTTTGAAACTATAAGCCAATACTGTCTTGTTTCTAAATCACTTCACTTAGGTCTTTGTCAACCACAAACTCTCACTAACTAAGATGGGCACACTACATGCTAGGTCATTTCTTGATTCTACAAGTGAAATTTTGGGTAGTAAAAATCATACATCACCTTTCTGTTATTGTTAACAGTGTTTGGCTGTGGGCACAAATGAGATTCCACACTACTGAATTGAAGCAGAGTATGGAAATTTAAAAAGATTTTATTATGCTTAACAAGAGGCTTGAAGACCTTATATGCCTTTTACATAAGGGGTCTTATACTTCTGTGCTCACTGTACTTATATTTTAGCTATATTTTTATATATTTGAATTACAAACAAGATTGAATTACATGATGATCCCAGTTCCCTTCTCCCTCCTTTCCTCCTCTACCACCCCCAACTAAAAATCCTACCTGTCATATGTCCTTTCTTCTAATCTACACCTGACTCACAATTTCTGCTTCCTCATTACCTCTGCATCCTTCCTTTTCTTCCCTTCTCATTCTTGTAGCTTCCTCCCCCCTCTTCCCATGTTCTCAATTTGCTCAGGGGATGATGACCCTTTCCCCTTTTCCAAGGGACAAAGTTTGTCTCGTTTAGGGTCTTCTTTGTTTACTAGTATCTCTGGCAGTGTGGATTGTCCGATGGTAATCCCTTACTCTATGTCTATCCCATCTACATATGAGTGATTACACATCATGTTTGTCTTTTTGTGATTGGGTTACCTTACTCAGAATGGTTTCTTTGAGTTCCATCCATTTTCCTGCATATTTCAAGATTCCATTGTTTCTTTTTTCTGTATTTTTAGCTATCTTTAAAGTAACATGTAGAGAATAGCTTTTAAAGATGGAGAT
Organism: Cricetulus griseus; assembly: GCF_003668045.3. Classification (NCBI taxonomy): domain Eukaryota; kingdom Metazoa; phylum Chordata; class Mammalia; order Rodentia; family Cricetidae; genus Cricetulus; species Cricetulus griseus. Next base: position 421,188,638 of record NC_048595.1, read on the forward strand.
AGTTTTGTAGCAAAGGGCAGGTTTAATTATAGTTCAGAATGCCAAAATTTTCCAACCAGCATGAGCCAAGTAGATTGGCTTAAATAAAAATAAAAGATCACAGTGGCTTAATACCAGGATTTCTCTCCTTCAAAACAATCCACCAAGCAAGCAGACATTCTTAGGCTCTTGTCATACTCTGTGAGAACAGTGGCTAAGGTAGACAGTTTGGAATGGCACTATGGCTATTGCTTTTGTTTTTAGTCATAGGCTGGCTAGCTCTGGCTCATTGGAGTTTCATGTTAACTGCTGGTGTCTATAGAATTGAGGTAGACTAATTTGCTCTTGCATAAGTGCTGACATATCCAACCATTCATGTATTCTGCCATCCTATTTCCTACCTTTGGTTCCTGGAAATGTCCTGTGACACTATGAGGCCAAAGCTATGGAGATCATCTTACAATCTCTAGGGACAAATCCAAGACAAAATCACCTCATGACAGAAGAGCCTAAGGCTGATATCATGTAGGAAATGCTTTGGGGATCATTCAACTTCTGTATTCATTTTAGCTGGTGTGATGTGCTACATCTTCCCACTCTTTTATATCATTTAAATCAAATTTTCTCTTAACTGGCAAAAACATTTCATGCAACATAATTTGAAGTCTTATTTGCTGATAGTACATACAGTATTATCTAATATCACATATATATGTGTAGTAATGAAGTTTTGAGAAATTAAACCTTACATCAAGAATTTGCTATGGTTATTAACATTAGTTCAAACACAAAGATTCTGTGACTCAAGAAGTAAAAGAAGAAGGCCAAGATAATTCAGCTACTAAGAGACAGATCAAAAGTTGAATTGCTAGAAGGAACTAAGACCTATGGTGGTAACCATGATAGGGTATCCCCAAATTATTAATATCTCCAGAATTTGTTGGAGCTTCTTTTTTTCTTGATACATGCTAAGCATTTAATGAACTCTTCTTACATAAATGATAAGAAGAATTTGGGCCAGTTATGTAAGTCTCTGTACAAATGAAAGCCAAGAAACATTCCTCCTAACAATGGACTCTTTAGCAAGTCCCCAAATAGTAATTTAGATCTGATATCATCTTGGATTTTCAACACAGAACTAGAAATTAGATGCTTACTAGCTTTTTACATAAAATGAATTGGTACCTCTAGTTCTGATTAATTTCATCAACACATTGTCTTCGAAGCTGGAAAATATGTTTTATTGTACTGATAGACAAACAAGAGATGAGAGAAGGGGGGGAGGGAGAGAGGGAGGGAGGAAGGGAGGGAGGGAGGGAGGGAGGGAGAAGAGATAAACTTGTCTGGAATTAAGGCCTCATCTAGTCATCACTGTATGAAAACACTAAAACAGAGTGAAAAAACACACCTAGGGTGGCCAGATTCTAAGCCTTATACTATCAGGAACTTGGCTAACTTGGTTAGACTAGATTACTGAGACATCACTGTTGCAGTTGTGCCTGCCCTTATCAAGTCATCCAGCTATATCATTGAACTAATGAATAAATGACAGGGCCAGTGATATGGCTCAGTGGGAAAAAGTGCTTGCTGTCAGGGCTAATGCCATGATGACCAGAGTTCCTTCCCTTTAACAAAGAGGAGAATTGAAGCCCACAGTTTGTCCTCTTGCTGAGGCATGCATACACTTCCCCTTAAAATATAATATTTTTAATTAAAATAAATTGCTAAATGAAATTCAATTAATTAATAATATATCTTTGCTTTATTTTATAATGTCCCCCTCAAAGCACCACAATAGAGATTCTGCATGAAAAAAAGATTAAGCAAAAAGTGTCCTCACCCCAGAAGAAATACATTATGAAGTTAAATGTCTATTGGTGTCCAACTTACTAATTGAACTGTAATTTTCTTCAACTCACCATGAAGTAGGATCCATAGAAGACTTTCTACTATAATCTATGGATATGATAGTCTGTTAACTTGTCTAGCTTAGTGTTAAAAAGAAGTGAAAGGCTTATGAAATGGCAGTTTGGTACGGGTGGTAAAGAAAGAGACAAAGTTAAGAAAAACTAAGAGCCAAAGTTAGGAGAAATGGCTTGTCTTTGTGATGCTAGGGATGAATGCCTGAAATGACCTCCGAAAATAACCTACTTCTCATTTCTCAACTGTAATGCAATTTTTAATATGAAAGTTATTCACTATCACTCACTACCAGGGCCCAGAAGTGAAACATAATCCAAATACATTATCCTTTGTAATATAGTTCTGACATGTATTTCCCTAGCGAAGTTGTTTTCCAAGGAACTTAGGCCTAATTATTTAACACTTTCAAAGTCAATAAATTACAGGAGAGGAGCAAAAGGCCTGTTCTTGGATGAAATTTCTCCTGTGAAATGAATGTTGTCTCATCCAGGAAGAAGTTACAGCGAGGTATCATTTAATAATAACATGTAATATTTTAAATTACTGTTTAGAAATGTATTGCCTGATATTAACATGACTTTATAGAAATGCTGTGTCCTCAATTTAAAAGGACATTGGTAAACCCCTAGGACTGAATAGGCCTTTTCTCAACCTAATTAGATTATGTGCAGGGTACAGTGCCTCTCTCGAAGATTAACAGAACACTTTCCTTGTCAGTTTAAGCGTTGCCTATGGCGGTATTTTTTTCTAATTTAATTAAAAGCTGTTCCTTTATGAAGAACACGCTTACAGCATAATCCCTCTTACATTTATATTTCCAAATTCTATTCAGCAGCAAGTAGAGAGTGATGAAAAGGAAGAGAAAAGACAAACAGGAGGATCCAGTTGTAAACTTAGATGATAAAGTCAAGCACTTCTTCTGGTTGGAAGGACGATTTCATTTCAAATGTGAAATGGAGTGGTTATGAACTGGGTGTCTTGTGGGATGGTGGTTTTCACTCTGATGTGCTAAGCCTAGTTTCTATCTCAGGAACAATTAAGCATCTGCATCAACAAATCTCTCACCTCCAAATGCCTACTCTGCTGTTGGTTCCTTTGTAATATGCGTTTTCTCTATAAAGCCTGAAGAGTGATTCCTAGTTCGGTCTCATATGTAAAGTTGAATGTGAGTCAGCAGTACTGTACCATCAATCCATTTGGTATCCTAAGTACAAGTACAAGGTCCATAAGCTAGCAAATATCCTGAAGACAGCTAAAGGCCTGTGAGGTATCATTGATGCCTATCCAGACTCCTTAATACTGGGTTCTTGATTAGGACTAGATAGCATGCATCACCTTGACCATTGTTTTGGCATGAAGTTAGAATATCCATTTGCAATATTAGATCTTTATTAATGAAGTATTAGAAGCCTTTATCATCTGATACAAGAGGAGCAGAGAGAAGAGAGCATAGAGGGTGTGGGGGAAATGAAGTCATGAATGAAAATCTTAAACATAGGGGAAAAAGGAAGAATTAGCAGTAATCTTTAGAGGACAAGTTCAAGAATATACCAGGAAAGCAGGGTTGTATAAGGATTTAGGTTCTTAAAATACATATGAGAAATTCCAAAGTAATCATGGGAGCAAGTTATTTATTTTTTTTAAATATAGTTGATTAGTTTAGATAGGAAACCAATTAAAGGGGATAGAACTCTAGAAAAGAAAGTAGAAAAGGAATGGAAAAACAGAATAATTTGCAAATGTAACAAATGGAAAAACATGTAGCATGTAGGTACATAATAATCCAAGTGTGCAGTAATTATTTAAAAATAATGGTCTTACGCTGGGCGTTGGTGACGCACGCCTTTAATCCCAGCACTTGGGAGGCAGAGGCAGGTGGATCTCCATGAGTTCAAGGCCAGCCTGGTCTCCAGAGCGAGTGCCAGGATAGGCTCCAAAGCTACACAGAGAAACCCTGTCTCAGAAAACAAACAAAAAAATAAATAAAAATAATGGTCTGAGGGCTGGAAAGATGACTCAGAGATTAAGAGCACTTACTGTTCTACCTGAGGGCCTAGGTTCAAGTCCACATCTGGCCTCACATGGTCTGTAATTACAGTTCTAGGAGAGCTGAGGCTCTCTTCTGGTCTTTGCAGGCATCAGGCACATATGTGGTATATAAACATACTTTCAGGCAAAACACCCATACACAGAAAATAAAACAGTAAGAAAAAATAATTTTCTAAATATAGTAATTAAAAGGCAAAAATATTAGAATTAATTAATGAAAAATAATATCTGTGCGTGGGGGGCAATGTGTGGGTGTGGGTTTGTAGGTTTGGAGAGGGGGAGAGGGGAAGAGGGGGAGACGGGAGAGAGAGAGGGAGACTCAAGAAAGGTAAGCCATGAAGACATTGATCATAAGAAACCTGAAGTAGCTAGATGATCCATCAAAGTAAACATCAGAGTGAGAGATTATCAAATAAGACAGGCATTATATAATGATGAAAAGCTCAACTTTCCAAGAAAACATAATACTCCTAAACATGTATGCAATTAATAATCAAGCACAAATATCGTATGTGATGGAAAAAGATGAAACAGGCAGGAGAAATATAAAAATTCACTATTGTTCCTCGAGACATTAATACCCCTCTTTTCAAAATTATATGCTCAAACCACAAAAGAAATAAACTGGAAATCGATAATAAAAATGTAGCTGGAAAATTTCCAAGTATTTGCAAATGAGACAATGTACTTATAAACAATCTAAGAGCTGGAGAAATCTCAAGATAATTTTAAAATACCTTAAAGAAAATGAAAATAACACTTATCAAAATTTATAAATGAAGCAGAAACAGCACATGGGGAAAGTTTGTTTGATATACATGAATAGGAAGAGACAGCTACATCCAATCACCTAAGCCAAATTTCCCTTCTAGGATAATAGAGAAAAAAATCAATTTAAATTTGAAACAACAAGGAGAAATAATAAAAACTAAGGCAGAAATAAATATAATTTAAAGTAGGAATGGAAGATGACAACCATGAGACAAAACTAGTTTTTAGATGTTAATACAATTAATAAGATCCTGTCTTAGCATTTCTGAAAGAAAGACTTAATTGGATGTGCATAATCATAAAAGCATATTTTGAGGACTAAAATTTGACGTGAGAAACTAGAAGACTGAGTACATGGGGGAGCAATGAACTTGATATTTGTATTGGATTTTACATCAAAGTAAACCAATTGTTTACCAGGCTGCTATAAATGATTAAGGTATTTTAAAGATATGAATTTTTTAAAGTCCCCATACAGAAGAATTTCAATGGGAATACTGGTTATGCAGGTAAGTGGTTCCCCTTCATCTTTTTAGTGTGCTCTGTGACCATTTTTAAAGATATCCTATAAAAGCAAGAGAAAGAATAACTTAGCTCTATAAACAAAACAAAACACTGCCTGAGATGAGATCCGTCTACAATGAAGATTAATACCCAGCATCCTATGTCATACTGAAGTGTGTGCTCTTGATATAATGTGAGCTTATTAAAAATTGACATTTTAATATAAATTAACTATCTCAGTAGAATTGTAAGAAATGCATTGGGCAAATTATAATATTGAGGGACAGTGTAAATGTCATTTGATCCAAATCCTCAAGGTTATCTGAAAACAAGGGAAACTTGAGAAATTCATAGGCAGGACTTAATTGCTTACTAATTAATACAGCATAATATTCTTGTTAGAATTCTAGAACAGTAGACAACTTTAAGTAAAAGATAATAAAGTTTGAATAAAATATGGCCCTCAGCTAAAACTTTTATTCATATTGGTTCATTAATTATAAGAAATAGATCCACCTATGTTTGTATATATGGAAGTAGGAGTGAGGTTTATGGGATAACTCTATACTACTGTACTGAGTTCAAAATTTTTATAAATACAAAACTTACAAAATAAATATTTATCAAAGAACCAAGTGTTTGGTTGTGAGCCTAGCCTTTAAAGGCTGAGCTATCCCTCCCCAGAATGATGGCTGAGAGGCCAGCATGGGATTGATCCAGACTCCCTGAATTTGGGTGTCAGTGAGGGGGATTCGGCAATCTATGGGGTCTTGGGCAGTGAATCAGCATTTATCCCTGGCGTACAAATGGATTTTGGGAGCCCAGTCCACATGGAGAGATGCTTCCTCATCTTGGACACATGGGGGAGGGTCTAGGCCCTGCCCTGGATGATATGACAGGGAGGAGTTCCCCCAGGGAGGGCTTACCCACCCTGGGGAGAGAAGGGGGGATAGAGTGGAGGGTTGGGGGCTTGGGGGATTGGGGAGGTTGGGAGGACAGGGGAGGAGGGGAGGGAGAAGGAGCTGGGATTGACATGTGAAGCAAGCTTGTTTTTAAATTAAATTTAAAAATAATAAAAAAGAAACCAAGATTTTAAAAGTAGAAAAGCAATACTGTATAATGATTGAGACAAGTGTTGGTCAGACATAAGTTCAGGAGTGGTCACAGCTAATATATTTCCTATAGTTCGGTAGTCAAAACCTGCTTGTTGGGAAGAGAGGCAAGTGTGAAAACATTTACCAATTCAGTTTTCATAATGCCATTCATGTGATCCACCTTCTGCTTTAGCAGCGTCAATGAGTAACAGATGTGAGCTAGGAAAGCTTCCAGCATTAAGAGCATGTGGTTTCCAACACAGGTTTCAGAAAAGTAGCTATTGCAGTCTGTCAAAACACCCCTAGGGACTGTCCAAAAATGAAGAGATATTTCAGAACACATGGAAAGGGGGCAGTGTTCACAAATGAAAAACATCAAGTGTAGCATCAAGTCAAGAGGGAGAACAGTGTGCTGTCTGGGGGCTAGTCCTAGAATGCTGTCCATTCTTTAGTGAGGTGGAGAATGAATCCTCCATCTGTCACATGTATTTTGAACACCAATCTCATCAATTAGCCCATCAAGGATGGGAGAGCTACAGAAAGAGTATTTTCATTAAAAACAACCTTCTTTTTCTAAACAAGAAAATACCATCTATGACACACACCTCCATCTATTATAGCTTAATTATGTTATGATTACTCTTTACCCAACATAATTTCACAGTGTCAGCCTATTTTTCTGCTTTGGTGCCTTCATTGCCTGCTGTGATATTAGAAAGAAGGACTAGATGCGTATGATTTGGAAGCAATAAAAGCTATCTTATGGAAGGTCAGTTCGTTGCTTGCTTTTTGTTTCTCAACATAATGTTCCCTTCAGCAATAAAAAATGCAGCTGTAGAAAAGGATGACACAGTAATCAGAGAGGAAATATTTCCTGTTTTGGATACAGATATACACAGAATTTGAATGACTCTTTGTTAAAGTGGCTTCTGAGTATACATGACTTCTAGGGGTACATATATTGTTTCAGTTACTTTATTCACCTCCACAATGAAGTATGTGATAGTAACTCAAGATATATATTGGCTTCCAGGTGAAGATATTTCAGTACAGGATCATTTGGTCTCATGTGTCCATTAAGTGGAACAAGGTAGTGCCAGGAGACTTGGGAGGAATGAGCACAGCTCCTCCAAATGGCAGGCTAGAAGGCAGAGTGAAAGAGGTTAGTTGGAGAATCCAAGGCAAGGTATAGCCCCCAAGGGCACAGTAGCAGTAATCTCCCTTTTTCAATTTCATCCTGAATCCTATCTTTCACTACCTCCTAATAATACATGGGTTGGAAAAATTAACCACCACATAGGCTATACACTTTCTGTTCAGTAGTAAGAACAGATGAATAGCCATGGAACAGGTTATTCTTTCATGGTTTGTGGGATCCAAATATATACAACAATATTTTCCCCTAGAGAAATTTTATCTAAGTTATGGTACTAATTTAAGTACTTTTCCCATCAGCTGAGTCATTTAAAAGAGTTTCCATCTCACTAGTAGAATGGATGGTTTGCTGAGGATCTGGTTGCTTCTGGAAACTTTAACTTCAGCAGAAGTACAGGTCTCCAGAAGAAGAGTGCTGGAAGTTTTTGTGTGTTCTCTGTGTGACTAGATTTGGCATTTCACTTAATTTTCATCAAAGTTTTAAAAATACTCTTATTTACAGTTTTCAAATGACAAACAGAAACCAAGGTTTTTCAGTACATTCTCTGTGTCTTACATGTAAAAAGATATGGTCTGTTTCTCAAATTATAGTCCAGTGCTATGTAATAAAAATATTTAAAATGCACATGAAATTAATTTATCAGTGTTATGTGCACGTTACATGTATGTGCCTGCTTGACTTATGACAGTTATGTTCTGGTAAACCTATCCTAAAGATAGCATTCTGGAAGATACAAACTTAGCATACCTATTGGGAATCCTTCAGGGCACAATAGTCTGTGGAATGTTCTCTCTTGTGTTCATTTGGTGGCCTAGGAGTTGCTGTCTTCCCTACATCTCTTCCAGCACCTCTAGAAAGTGTCAAACTGCATGTCATTAAACCAGGAAAACATGTACATTCAAAAACTTGAAGTTTGGTTTCTAAATATATAGTCATTACACACACACACACACACACACACACACACACAAATCAGGATTTGAAAAATCATAATCTGAGGATTCTTTCTAAGTACACATGAGGCAAAGGAACAGGAAAATCTAGCTTTCAAAGTTATCACAAATGAGAAATGTTGCTCAGCATTGACTAACTGAACAGATATCAGTGTCCCTATTGAAGATGGCATTGCTGATGCTAAGTCAGAGGAGGCCAGTATGTTTAACGTGCTAGTGACTCAACTTTTAAAGATAGATTTCAAGTAGCTTCTATCCCAATTTAAGCATTTTTTTTCATGGAAAAATAAGACCACAGAGCTTATATCTATCTTTGTCCACTTGTTATTCAAATTTTGTTATATGATTCTACCTGTCTAAGTCAGGAAAGTGGATAAATGACACAGAATACAGATACTAAATAAATTGTATTTTCAAAATCTTGGTGTGAGCATTTAAGCCTGTGAGTCTTGTGTGCTTCCATACAAAATGTATGAACAATAATAATGATAATTTTAATGAAATTATTTTGATTTTTTCCTACTTTAACTATTCTGCATTTCATTTTAAAGACTTCTGTGCAGGCATACTTGCTTCATATACAATTTGATTCAATAATCACCCTATTTCTTTGTGAACACACCACATCAATGTTGTGTTAAAAGGCAACTATTTGCTGTCAAGTATTTCTTATAGCACTTTTAAAACACACTAGTCTCTACATGTTTGCTCAAACTCAGTTTTGTTGGTCTATAACAAAATTATAAAACAATATACTACAAATGACATGAACTATAAGTTAAAATGATGTGGTATAATGTTCTTTCTTGTTCACTGTAAAGATTGGCCAGTAGCCCACAGGAAGTATAGGTGGGGCTACCAGACTAGGAGAATTCTGGGAAGAGAGAAGACAAACAAACAGTAGCCAGCCAGAGTCAGAGGAAGCAAGATGTGAATGTCTCACTGAGAAAAGATACCAAGCTATGTGGCTAAACAAAGATAAGAATTATGGCTGAATTTAAGTTATGAGAGCTAGTTAGTAATAAGCTTGAGCAATAGGCCAAACAGTTTATAATTAATATAAACCTCTGTGTGTTTATTTGGGACTGAAATGCTACAGGACCAGGTAGGATAGAAACTTTTGTCTACATGAAAGTATATTTTATTTTTTTAAATACATTCTTCTTGGCCTCACCATCCAGGGGGAGCAGAAAGAATATGTGATAGACAGTGCTTTAGTTGGGGAGTGGTGGTAGGGGAGAATGGGAGGGAAAAGGGAACTGGGATTGTCATTTAAAACAATCTTGTTTCAAACAAATAAAAAAAAGTTTGCAAAAAAATATTCTTCTTACTTCCAAGTATTGTGTGTGTGTGTGTGTGTGTATGTGTGTGTGTGTGTGTGTGTGTGTGTGTGTGTTTGTGCAAATGTTTGCTCCTTATGTATGCATGCATAAATGACAGGGTTTGACTTTCACATATTTCTTCTATCATTCATTTATTTTGCTTTTTTTTTGAAGTATCTCTCATTGAACTGAGAGCTCATTGTTTGCATAAACTTAGATGGCCCATGAATGAAGCCAAGAGGATCCTCCTATTTCCCACCTCTAGTGCTGGGTTTATAGGTTCAAGCCAGCATGCTGACTTTTCCATGGATGCTGGGGGTCTAAACTCAGGTCCTCATGCAGGCAGCTTAACCTCTCTGCTCTCTTCCCATAGTGCCTTTCAAAATATTAAGCTGATCCTTGTTCAGTGTCTGTAACACTATAAATAAAAGACCCAGAGACTGATATTGGAGTTCAAACTTCAAGCTGAATATCAGAAAAGCAAAGCAGCTGGTCACTAGCTTCTTACCTCTACCTCAGGCTTAATGGACTGATTCTGTTTCCACAAGCTCTTGCCAAGCCTCGGATTATAAACTCTCCTCAGTGTGGCTGGAGAATGAATGCCTCCTACTGAATGCTGAAGACCCTGCTTCTATCTTTTATACACCTCTAGTGCTGGGATTAAAGGCCAGTGATCTATTACTCTTTTAGACTGATTTCATCTCATTTATCCATGGGTGGCCTTGAACTCAGAGATCTGTCTACCTCTTAATCTTGAGTACTAGGATTAAAGGTGTATACCACCACCTCCTAGATTCTGGCTTCTGTGATTAAAGGTGTGTGCCTGGCTTCTATGGCTTATGGCTGACTTTGCTTCCTGAATCTTCAGGCAAGCTTTAATAAATCATAAATAATCCATCACCATAAGTATCTAATGTGAGATTGAGATTTTATTAGTGATATAAGCATGCTGTTTATATTTCTCAATATATATCAAGATGTATCTGCTTTAGAATTTCCATTAATTAAGTTTTAGGGCACTCTTCAGTATTGCACTCGAGTAGACTGTGATATACTCTTCTCCCACTCTAAGCAAACAACACAGGACAGCCCTAGTTTTGCACATAGTCAACAGAGATCTAAAACTGCAAGAAATAGTTTTGGACAGACTTGATAGTATCCACTTTCCTTTTGACATTGCAGAGATCACAGAAGGCTCTTTTAGCAGGTTGCAGTATATTATGCTTAGGGACACCAAGTAGCCTGTTGTGGCCTGGCATTAAAACAAATTCATTGATGTTCTTCTCTGGGACTACCGGCTGGCTTTTTGTTTATTATTGTTATATTTTATTTGTATAGATATCCCGCCATGCTCGGTGCTATAAATAGTGATGTTTTTATTGTTAGTGCAGTACACTTAATAAAGCTGCAGTTTTCCTGGCAATTAATTGTGCTGACAATCAATGCAAGGCTGTAGGCAGTGTGTTTATGTGCTGAGCTTTTGATGAGAGAAGCCCCAAGAAGTCAGGCTGTCAGAATTAAATGCTCTGTTCAGACATAAAGTCACATTCTGTTCTTGGCTTGACCAAATAACAGTTGATTACAGGCTGAGCCCGGGTCTGATTTTTCTTGTAAGGTGGAGAATATTTGGTCACTGTTAAAGCAATAAGGTGAGACATTTATTTAGGGTAAAGTAGCATGATAAAATTACCCTTGTCAGCTGTTGCTCGGGGTACAGTGAGTTTTGATGAAAATTTCCTTCTTTTGAAATGTCTTGGAAGACTTTGAAGCTTTTTTCTTCCTCCCAGATGTTTTGGAACACATTAATTTATTTGGTAAATAATTGCAACTTACTCATATAATTTCCATGGACTGATGATGTATGGTGCATTTTCCTCGTCCTCTACCATGTTAAACTCTATTCCCCTGGAATCTCCACCTTCTGATTTTGCATCTTGGCTCAGTGTATATTTAATCTTTGTGCAGTAACACTGGCAATGGCATATCAAAGGACTTTGATGGTTAAAGTGGGAACAGACCTAAGACGTAAATAACTTGCTGTAATTCTTCTTTGATAAAAGTTGGGATATAGTTTCAAGTCTACTTCATTTTCCAAAGCCCACGTTATCTAGGAGTATTTTTTTGTCCTTTCTTGGTTAATAGTACAACTCAATTTTTGCTTACTAATGCTTTAGAATAAATGAATTCTCATTTAAGTTTATGCCTTACTTTCATTTGTTTGTTTATCAAGCATAAAAATGAGTCATTTATGACATATAAATCCTTATTTTAGTAATAGAAACAATGCTGAGGCTCTTACCATTCTCTTTTCAGTTAGAGTTCTTAAATATTCCCTTTCATGTCATCTCATACATATGTGAAAGTTACTTCTACCTAAGCACTTTATTGAGAACAAACTAAGTTTAGACTAGGCACCAAGACAACATACTGGGAAACTGACCGACTCAGTGTTAATCTTATAATAAATTCCACTGATATATATTATTGTCACCTCTCCTTGGTAGATTTTGTAGAGGAAATTAAATACAATCCATATGAGATATCCTTTTGGCTTATAGAACATGACTTCTGACCACCCAGCTGAAGCCTAGTTTGACAAGTGTTAAATTTGTGGCTTTTCTGAACCCCTTGAAGTACTGACATCATAGGGAAATTCACTGATTCAAAGTATAAAAGGACGTCAGTATATACAGAGAGAGGTGAGGAGTAGATTCTAGCTTGTCTGGGCAAGACACAACCAGATGTGAAAGTGAGTGTTCAGCTAGGTTTCAGAGCAGAGTGGTAGACGATAGACACTAGCATAACAGCTGAAGGTACAAACATTGTGCACATCTTCTAGCAATTCTTTTCTTACAGAATCCAATCATAAGCTTTCTCTCTCTCTCTCTCTCTCTCTCTCTCTCTCTCACACACACACACACACACACACACACACACACACACACACACACACGCACACACATAAACACACACAAAGAAAACAACTGAAGACACGTTTTAAGAAGAGCACAGTCTCTTCTAGCAACCCTTTCATCTCTGTCTCCCATAATTTAGCTGTAGGAAATGCACAGAAAACAAATCTCTTCTAAGTGAAAATTCTCTACTAGGACAAAAAGAAAAAATTCTCAGGGAAGAGTAGTCCCTCAAGAGCCACAGAACACAATATCTGCTTGAAGTTGTAACAGCCAAATATAATGCCCATGCTCTGCTCTCCATAGCCAGGCTAATATCAAAGAACAAGTAACTTGATCAAACAAGCTCTCCCTAAGATACAGTGCCAAGAGTAGATTCCAACTAAACATGCTACAGATACTGAGAGAGCTAAAAAATGAAAAATGCAGGAATAAAAATCAGAAACATACAAAACACAACTTTAATAAAGAATACTTTAATAAGGTCAATACCCGAAGCACAAGGTGATGCTAAGAGGCATGTGAAAAGTGAGACACACCATGAACAAACTCAACCAGAGCAGACCTCCAAGCCAGCATACCGCTTAATTAGGTTGATTCCAATTCCTAACATGTGGACCCAGTTCAAATAAAGATGAGCTACTTACTTTCAAAAGATGAAAAATCCTGCTTATTTCTACTATTCTATACAGATATATACAATAAAAATCATCAAGGCATAGGCTATGGAAATAGCAAGACAACACAACATAAAGGGCAAAGTCATAATTATAATTAGATTCAAACATGAAAGGTACGGATAAAATTGACAGGGAATATAAAATAACAGACTTACTATGATTAATATGATAATGCCCATTCTTGTGAAAGTCGACAAAAAGATGTGCAGAAAGGAAGACGAGGAAGAACAAGAGGAGGAACCTCAGGAGGAGGAGAAGAAGAAAAGTGAGAAATGGGGACTCTGAGCTATATTAAGGATCTTACCAGTATATCCAAAACAGCAAAGCAAAGAAATAGAGGAAAAGATAAATCAATAGAAATGCGACGAACTGAAGAATGAAGAAAGTTAAGAGTGGAAACCAGCCACAGAGCATCTAGCAGCCTCAGAACATCAATATTTTAAATGCTGACATAGCAAATATAAACTATATGTAAACACAACTCTAGCCTGTGATAAGAAAGTGCATGAGAGGAAATATTAATCTACTGGTTAGGATTCCCTCCCAAATGTAGGACAGAGATCAAACCAAAAGAAGGGCAAAAATGAGGCTGGAAGGAGGTCTTGGCTGGTATGAGCATGTACTCCTTTTCCAGAGGACCAGAGCTCTCTTGTGACTCCAGGTGGAGGAAGCTCCACACCTCTGGCCTCCACAGTCAAATGCACTCAAGCACACATACTCACACATAGACACACATGTATAAACATAATTTAAAATAATACAAACAAGTACCTGTTTAAAAAGAACACTTGAAGAATGAGTACTGTAACAAAATAAAACTTTAAAAGTAAAGTTAAAACTTGGCTTCCAATTCGTGGTGCTGTTTTAGAAGGTTTTGAGATAAATGAGTTCTTGCTGGAGAAAGGATAGATTTCCCTGGTGGTGAGCTTTGAGAGTTCACATCCTCATTCTACTTCCAGTTTTCTTTCTGCTTCCTGAGTGTAGATGGAGATTTGATCTCTCAGTTTCATGCTCTAGACAGCTGCTGCCATGCCATCCTAGGAACCTAGCTACTATATACTCACTTTCAGGAGTCTTTAGCCAAAATAAGCCCTTCCTTATGTCTATCTAAAAAAGTTAAAAATGATTAGAAGGTAAAAGGCAAAAGTTCACACTTGGAAACAACACAGGAGGAGAATTTACAATCCAACTGAAGAATAAACACAGAACAGAAATGCAAATCACAATAAACTGCTCTTTATGCAGAATAGTGTTACCACATCTTTAAAGTACCATAGGATGGTCTGGAGGGAACATCTTCTGTGTTCTGCGCTTTCAGAACCCATGCTTAATTTACAACACTCATGTTGGTCAGTTCATAACTTCCTGTGGCTGTAGTTCTAATGGATCCGATGGACACCTCTGGCTTCTGTAGGCACTTGCACTCACCTGCAAATGCCTTCCCATACATACTTTAAAATAATTTAAAAAATAAACTACTGTACCAAAAGCAAATGTCAATTTGCTATTTTGTACCCCCCAGAATAAATTGTCAATGTAGTGTCAGCAGGTATCCTGTAGAGTAATGTCAAAGAAGTTGTTTACAAAGTAAAACAGGTTACCAGAAAGAAGTTCAGACAGATACAAAGAAATGGAGAGTACGCCCAGTGGAATGAATATAGCGAACAAACTCACTTATTCTATTTCTAATTGCTCAATAAAGTAATTTAGTGGCTAAATAAATATAATGTATGATTATAATGTATAAACATAGAATGTAATGTATAAAAATAAGTATAATGTTATTAGATAAAAATTCAGATGTGTTATGAAAATAATACAATGATGGGAGGGAACATTTGAAAATATAAAACTATAAGACTCATACTATACAGAAAACAGTACAATGCTATTATCAGGGAGAGTTTGATTCGTTAAGATGCACATTTAAGAAGTTCTACTTCTATCCTCTTAGTTATTTTTTTAAACAAGAATAAATAACAAGTCAATGGAGGAGAATCAATGCAATGTAGAAATTATCAATTAACCCTAGGCAAGGCAGACTGAAGCAAAGTCTTGAAATAAACATCAGATGGAACTTAGAGAGAAGAAATAGCAAAGCAACAGATTCAAGCCTTGTCAGTTACCAAAATTCAACTCATGAGTTACAGTATAGAGATCTCAATGGAAAAAAGACCACTAGGAATGTCTCATTATATTCTGGTCTTGAATGGCATATTTGGCTTTCCCCCGCATGAGATGCCAGGCCTTTCTTTGGTCCCTGGAAATATCCCTTGTCATCCCCAATATGAATGCTTGTGTTGGTTCTGGTTCATGATCACAAAAGGAACAAGCCAGCAATGGATGTGGTCTTTAGGCAGTGCTGAATCAGTTGTCCTAGAGATGGAATAGTTAGTAACCCAAGCATTTGATGCATATGTAATGAAGTTCAATAAAAATCTTTTGGGTCTTGAGTGAGTTTCCCTGATTGGCAGGTACTCAGTGCTGGCTATTACTCACATATGTTACAAGGCTACAGCAGTGGTTCACAGGGCAGGTACTAGAAGCTTCATACTTTTAGCTGCCCTCTATGTGGTTTCTTTGGTTGATTTTGATCTGTACTCTGGCTCTGTATAATAATCTGTACTCCGTATAATAAATAGTAACCACCTGTTTCCTAGCTTCCAGTGAGTTCTTTGAGTCTTTCTAGTGAATCACCACACCTGAGGATGGGGCAAGGGAAACCTTGAATCTGAAAATGGTGTCCAAAGTAAGAGTAGTCTTGTGGAGACAGTTTTAAAACCACACCAATTGGCTAAACCTGGGGAGCTCTTTATCTGCTTTGAATGTAGAGACATAGACAATGGAAGACTGAAAATGTGTAAAATGATATACAAACAAATAAACATGAATGAAAAGGAAATTGGAGTATATATATATTAATGTTACTTGAAGTAGACTTCATATAAGGATTATTGTCCGGATTCAAGAGGTTACTGCGGTCAGTATGTATAACAGTATGCATAACAAGAATGTATAAGAGTCCTTCATGTGAGCAGCTAATAATGGTGTCTTTGTTATAAAGCAATATCTTGGAGAATTAAAGTGAGAAATAAAAACTTACAAACTTAAGGGACTGCATATCTCTCTGAAAGTAGAGCAAAGACAAAATCAATACGAGTATAAAGATGAGACCCATAACATTCCAGTCCAAGTTGACATGATTGAATCCTATAGAACAGAATATGTATTTTTTTTTTTTTTTGGTTTTTCGAGACAAGGTTTCTCTGTGTAGCTTTGGAGCTTATTCTGGCACTCGCTCTGGAGACCAGGCTGGCCTTGAACTCACAGAGATCTGCCTGCCTCTTCCTCCTGAATGTTGGGATTAAAGGCGTGCGCCACCAGCTCCTGGCCAGAATATTGTGTTTTTAATTGTACATGGAAAACTTACCACAGTAGACATTATTATGTCTACAAAATAACATCTAACAAATCAAAACATTTACCTTTGTTCATTACTATACTGAAAGAAACTTACATACTAACTGTTACTAATAGCCACTGAGTAAATTACATTTTAGCAATTGTATCTACATAGGCTATAATGGCTCTAATTATAGTAGACTTGATATGTGAGAAGTTTTGATTCTTGACACAAAACGTGATAATTGGCATGATCTCCAGGTCATTCAGGTAATCCTAGATGCAGAGACAAATAAGAACATGGGAAGTAGTGTAACCAGCAATATAGAAGAAACAATGATGACAATTATTGGAAGATGCACTTTATGTTGGTTGCAACATACATAGTTACCCTAATGGAAAAATCAGTTCCCCTTGGCCCATTCCTTTTAAGCATGCTGTTGTATTTAATAGCTACAAAGCTCAAAGAGACTATGAATGTTGGCCTTGTACCAAACTTATATCTAAAAAATGATTTCAGCTGGATTTATCTGGACTTTCTAGGAATATTCTAAGCAAATTTGCTATTTAAGAAGTGCCTCTGCATTCGTGGGAGCAGGGGCTATCTCTGACTCTTTTGCTGACTTTCTGGAACCTACTCTTCCTACTGGGTCGCCTTGCCCAGCCTTAATACATTGGGAGGTGCTTGGTCTTCCTGCAACTTGATATGGCATGTTTTGTTGATATCCATGGGAGGCCTGCCCTTTCCTGAACAGGAGGGGAAGTGGGTTGGAGTTGGAACAGAGGAGTCTGAGGGGGAGAATGTCTGAGATGAGAGGGAGAAGAGGAGGGAAAGGAAACTGGCCTGTGATCAGGATTAAAATACATAAGTTAATTAATTAAAAAAGAAGTGCTTCTACATTTTAGAAAGGATCATCTTCATATAGGCTCCTTCACTATTTTAGGGACAATGGTGTACCACAAAACTAAGTATGAGAAGATATAGTAGGTAATTACCAATACGGAGTCAGGCAGAAATATAAGGGTATTTAATAGGGAAAAGCCTTACTTACAGAGCGAACCAGCCAGCCAGTGGTAGTCTGTACAGCAAGAAGCAAAGAGAAACCGAAACCGAAAACGCAGTCCCCCTACTCACTCTGACCACGCCCTCACAAGCCCTCAGGTACTCCTGTAGCCAGCCCCTAAGAAGGCGTGGCTACAGCTTCCCCTACAATTCCCCTTTTAGTCTAAAAGAGGATTAAAACTTAACAGTATAAAGGTAAAATATAACTAAACCCTAAAGTCATAAGCTATTCCTAACTAGGTATATACACTATCCTAAGTGACAACAATGGGGAAAGGGGGCGTAGCATTCTCCAAGTTACTTCCTGCTGAAATGGGACGTTGATAGTCATATGGGGTCCTGTAGAAAGAAAATGTTAGTATCCAGTCCATGTTAGATGGGATTCACTTGATTGAAGGTCTCGCTTGAAATCCTCAACTTGATTGAAGTCAGTACCCGAACCTCTGGCCGGAGTGTCAGTTGAAATGGAGCAAGTTGGATCCAGTGCAGTCGAGGAGATGTGGCCCATTTTCTTTCCAGGGTGTCCAGGGATTGCTGTCAGGCAGGTCTTCATTGGCTGTGTGGGACTCAAACATAAACAGTTAGCAGAGAAATGTTTGCTTGTGTATGTACACATGCTAGGGAATGCAACCATGAGAGCATAACAATTATGAAAGGGTGTACACCTTGAGAGAAAGATCCAAGAAAAGACAAAGACAGTCCCCAAATTCTTCTTTTATTCTGTATTACATCAATTGGCTTCTTGATACAATACAGAAACACTAAAGCTTAGTTAAATAATGTGCTTGGATTTTAGAGGAGGAAAGCCAAATCCACCTCTAAGTCCAGCATTGGTTTAATCCCACTTCTGACACCAGATATAGTAGGTAATTACCAATACGGAGTCAGGCAGAAATATAAGGGTATTTAATAGGGAAAAGCCTTACTTACAGAGCGAACCAGCCAGCCAGTGGTAGTCTGTACAGCAAGAAGCAAAGAGAAACCGAAACCGAAAACGCAGTCCCCCTACTCACTCTGACCACGCCCTCACAAGCCCTCAGGTACTCCTGTAGCCAGCCCCTAAGAAGGCGTGGCTACAGCTTCCCCTACAAGAAGATCTTCCCTAGATAAATTTGCATCACTCACATGGTGACTTAAAAGGGGTTCCACCAAGGGAAAAGGTACCTTTAGGAAGCTGTGTTGGATGACTGCTATTTGGAAGGGCATTTCACCTCTCTTGTAAAAAAGGTGTTTGCTAATAATTAGTAAACTCTAGTATTTGTAATAATGAGTGTTTTGTGTAAAATGACATAAAATTTCAACACAGATGGGGCAGGTGGTCAGTCCTGTGGACACAGGGCAGCAACAGGATGCCCAGGAAGAGTCCCATTGAGGGCCCAGTGTCGATGGTGTAGCAGAGACCAGGGGCCTGGAATGAGCCCGAAGCTTCTTGGCAATGAACGCCAACATGGTAAGATGTATGGAGAAAAGGGTTAGGGTTTACTTCGTGACTCACTGTGTAACACTGTAGCTTCCATGATGACATTTTCCTTTTTGACTGTTAAATTTCTTCTTTTATTCTGGGGTAGGGAGAGATAGGTAGAATCAGGAGACATGATGTGAAAGACAACAAAGAATAAATAAAAAGAAAGTAAAAAAAATGTGGCTAATATAGAAAGAATATTCCTAGAAAATGTTGAAAAGCTGTCAAGCAGCTTAATTAAGCACTTTCCTTTAAATCTTATAAATACGTTTATTGAAACTTTGAAGTCACAATAATTTGCATATCATGAAAGAGGCTCTGGAGCACGGCAAAAGAGACGAAAACTTCTTCCTGCTTGTTATAAGTCACATTCTGGAAAGAATGTAGGCCAGAATGAATCTCAGACGGAATTATCAAATAATAAATTTCAATATCCTATGTAAAATTGTAGCAAAGACAATATTTAATAACTGTTTAAGGAATGCAGTAGGAAAATACATCATTCACAATTATTACAAAAATAAAAAGTATGCAGGAGAAAATTGAACTAAGAATGGATTAGATGTGTAAAGAAACCTCATAATTTTTTTCCCTGTGAGGCATAAAGCAGAGAACAAATGAGAGATGTGCCCTGTTGTAAGGCTCCAGCAAGAAAACGGATAACTACTCAATATTTTTTCAAAAATATCCTTAAGTGATGTGAATTTTATCAAAACAACAGTAAGAGTTTGTTGTTTAATGAATATCATGAGCCAAAATTACACCTGCAAATGTGAAATAGGAACAAATAGAAAAGTAAATCAAGCATACAGAGAGTAATGGCAGTGGTGGGGGAGTTCACATAACATTCTAGAATAAAGAGAGTGTGAGCAAATGTAGGCCATGTGAATAGAAAATCCCAAGAAATCGATTAATTATATATTGCCAGTATTTGTAATCTGATAGTCCAATTATTACAAACAATGAGAACAAATAATATTTACAGTGTTGAATCTTGCTAAGATAATTAGCTAACTTTTTAAAAATATGTTAAACAGTATCCTAACCTCACTTCTTATTAAAAAATTAATTCCCAATGCTTTAATATTACAAGTTCTAAAAATAGTGTAATATTCACTTAATCTAGGAAAGGGCTACTGGTTTATCTTATTACAATCCATAAAGCTACATTCTTAAGCAAAAGGAAATGATGAACTAGAATGAAGAAAAAAATAGTGCATACAAATATTTCACTTAAATATTAAAGGATAAAAAGAGAAAATATTTATAATACATGATGAAGATTCTGATTTTTCACTTTATTCTTACAAGTCCAAACAGTCTTATCATACTTACTGCATATCTTAGCAAAGATGTCAATAGTAGACTTCTTGATAAATTAATTGGTGTTACTTACTGGACGGATGGTCTATGGAATATTTTTTCTAGTATATGTCCAGTTGATATATGAATAATGAATATCTAAGATATAGGAAACTTGGAATATATACATTTA
This sequence comes from Cricetulus griseus, assembly GCF_003668045.3. Taxonomy (NCBI): domain Eukaryota; kingdom Metazoa; phylum Chordata; class Mammalia; order Rodentia; family Cricetidae; genus Cricetulus; species Cricetulus griseus. Next base: position 421,209,403 of record NC_048595.1, read on the forward strand.
TGAGATATAGTGCCACAGACCACCCCAGTCGGGTATGGAAGTCCCTGGGATGAGGGTCCTCGAAGAATAAGTGGATAAGGATTCGGCGGTGACAAACAGAAACAAACACAGAGGCATTTTAAATCTGAGTGTATTTTGCAGTTCTCAAACAAGGTTTTTTATAGAGATACTGTTTCAGGGGATGTTTTTGTTAAACAAACCCAAACATATGACATTATTGTTATTTGGCATAGTGACGAAGAAATCCAAAACATAGAATCATCCAGGGTTAATCAAAACATAAAATTTGTCCTTGATTAGGCAAAACATAAGACCATCCTTGACTAAGGCTAACCACATATTTCTTAAATCAAAATAATATATTTTTATGGCCAGTTATTGTTTAACATCTATTACCTAGTTCTTGTGAGTTTTTGAAGTATTGAGCTATTTTAAGTATTTTAACTCTTTCTTATTAAAAGCTTTCATTACCAGACACCTAAACCCACTTTCCATGACACATGTACAGCCATATGAAATTTATTGTTGGGAAAGTTTTTTACTATTTGTACTTACCTGAATGACGTGAATGATTTGGAAAGCACTGGTTTTTCCTGAGATGAGGTCATGGCTAGTGACCCCATCTCAGGGGATGGTTTCTTATCTATTTCTTTTGTTTGAAATGTCAGCATAGGCTTTTAGAAACATTTCGTTAGTGTGAAAAAAAGTAATAGAAGAACAAACAGAAATTGCCATGAGAATCACAGCCCAATATTTTTCTCTGGCTGAGAGTTCCACAACCATTTCCAGGAGACCTCCTTCTTTTGAAGTTATTGCCTCAGTCTGTGGAACTTGTCACACAGAATCTACTGGATTTGGCCTAGCAACACAGTTGTCTAGAAATGCCACAGAAGCTGTTTGTACACTGTATTATAAATAATCACAGTACTTTGCTATTATGCAAGTAGACGTTTAATTTAGAGACCTCATTGGTTAAATGTGGAGGAAGATCTGAGGAGGAGCTTTCATGACCCAGGATGTCACTTTTCTAATATCCTTGTTTTTGACAGTGTTAGTGAAGCCTGATGTTGGATACAATCACTGAAGATTAAACACCTCAGATGGAATAGTTAGAAACAACATGAAGAGAAATTCAAGAGCTAAGAACGGTTAAAAGCATTTGAGTAGCACTGATAAGTATTTCTTATGTATTATGGAATGCGTTGAGATTTTTCCTTACCCCAGGCAGTCCTGACTAATACTGAATACGATAGATAAATGCTATCAATTGAACCTTAAAGAAACACTTAAGAGGTATGGACTAGTGGAAGAAGTTTTAGTCACTAGTGGCATGGCAGTGAAGAAGGTTTTGAAGAATTGGCCCCTTTCTGTTTCTTTAATTTTCTCACTGTGTGGTGACCATTGTCCTCTGCCATGTGATAAGAGCATTGGAAATTATGTGGTTTATTATCATTCAGACCTCGGTCTGTTGTCTGCCTGACACTTTTTGTGTGTTTCTACGCCATTAGGTTTCATTTTATTTTTGCTTTCAAGTATTCCTTCTGCAGGCCAGTATTTCTGATTCTGAGAAGCCTAGAGTTATATGAATGGCAAGTTCAAAGTCAGCCATCAGGGTTTTTGATTAAAACCACTGCCTCCTACCTCTTGCCTCCCTTCACTTCAATCTTAGAAGTAGCTATTTCCATCTGGACCATTCAAGAGGAAAATGTCGAGATTGAACTACCTATATACAACATTTGATCTTGAATCTATCATACAGAACCCCATGCTGAATACTTGGTTCCTAGACCATGATGCTACTGGGATGTAGAAACCCTTAGGAAGTGTGGACTAATGGAAAGCAGTTAGTCACTAGTAGATGACTGCGAAGGACATATGGAAGCCTGAACCCTTTCTGCTTCTTTTTTTTTTTTCTGTTTGCTATGCAGTGAATATCCCCCTCTGCCATGTGTTCTCACCTTGATGGAGGATAAAGAGTCTGGCAGTGGGAGTTGGCAGGTACAGATTGCACATTCCAGTTGCAAGAGATGGAAGTGTTGGATAGAAAGAACCTTGCATACAATTACTGCCCAAGAAAGCTTTAGCCAAGCCAATGGGGCATTCTCCAGCCAAAGATGCCTGTTACATGAATTCATAACTTCTGAGGGTTCTGTATTTTCTGCCTGGTCAATGTTCAGAGGTCAATGTCGGTTGTCTTCCTCTATGATGCAGGTGTGTGTGTATACAAGTTCAGAGGGCAATGTTGGTTGTATTTCTCTATGACTCTCCATGTAATTTTTTAAACATTCTATTATTTGAGAATTTATACACAGGAGACCACTTCCTGAACCTAAGGCTACTGAACAGACACTAGGATTGATGATTTTACTCACTTTAAGTGCATTTTAATTAATTAACTAATTAATTAATTATTTCTTTCCAACCTGATCACATTTTCCTCTCCCTCTCTCCTCTAAAAAAATAATAGTGATACTTGCTCTGAGGATATTCTTTTTTTCAGATTTTTATTTGAATTAGAAACAAGATTGTTTTGCATGACAATCCCAGTTCCCTCTTCCTCTCCTCTTCCCCTACCATCCCCTCAACTAAAACCCTATCTATCACATATCTTTTCTGCTCCCCATGGATGGTGAGGCCTTCCATAGGGTGTCATCAGAGTCTATCCTATCTAAGGATATCTTATAATCTTCACTTTTTATAGGCAATGAACATCTACCCAGAATACCCAAAATCATGTGTGTTGGTGTTTTTACAAATCTTTTATATTACGTACTTACTGCCAAATAAACTCCCTACATTACAGTTTTTAAAAATAGGAGAGAGCCTGACATATGATATATATTGACTGGTGTTTACATTTGGATTTCTTTATATTGGTGAGGTCAAGAGTGTTTAAATAGGCTCATGCTGACACTAAGCTACAGGTTCAGAAGTAATAGAATTTTTATAGACTGAACATCCTTAGAAATTTCACTCACTCCCAACCTTGATAAACTGTCATAATAATTGATTGTATTAACAGAAATAAATAGCCAAATTTGCCTTGCCCTCACAATGACCCTGTCCCATCTGACACGGTTGAGGAATAATGTTACTTCACACTGCCCCAACCAGGTCAAGGCTCAGGAAAAGCCGTGGCTTGTGCCTTTAATTCAATCCTGCAGACAAGAGGCTGAATTGGCATTGTCAGTGTTTTTCTCTTTGGCATGGGTACCAATAACCTTGCTTCACTTCCTTGTTTCTCATCAAGAAGGCTTTTGGCAAGTTCACTGCTTACTTTCAGTTATGGAAGTTATACAGTTTAAGGAGGGGAACAGTAATTACAAACCATTAAACTCAGAAGGCCATCGGTGCAGATGACCATTGTGAAGAGGACACAGCCTTCAAGTTCACACAGGATGATTACCAGAGCATTTTAGTGGTGTGCAGGTGAAGAAGAGGAAGAAATAGCTCTGGGAATGTGCTAAAGCAGCAAAGGCCCCAAAACACAGTTAGGCATGTCAGTGGCCACATTGATTATGCTATCCGTGATTTAGTGGGGGTGTCTCACACTTGCTGTTATACAATGTGCCATAGTAGGCTCTAAAAAAATACTCTGTTCGACGTGCTACATCTAGCGTAAACCACAGAGGTGTCACTGACATCATCACTCCATATAGGCTGTGGGAAAGCACCTAGTCTCTTGGAAATGGACTGCTTTCCCCTAGGCTCTGGATTCAGTGGTTGAAGAAATATCCATTTTCCCCTTTGCCAGACCATGCCTTTCTTTTGTTTAAAACACATTTTAAAACTCACCCCTCCCAGAACCTTTCCTGATTAATTGCATCCAATTACCTGCATTCAGCATCTTCCCTCTGTAAATGCTGCATTAAATTATATTTCTGACATGTTCATTTTAGAGGAGCTTTAAAATATAAGTATATAATCTTACCTTCAACTAGCATGGATCATAATATATGTTTAGATGCTAAGGGCATAGCCATCTTTATTGATAGATTATTAACAGTCACTAAGATAGGGTTCTTATTTCTTTTGTGTACCCCCCCATGAATATTTTTTCATCAGCTGACAAAAGTGAGGTAACAAATTCTCTGGACACTAGGGGGCATTTGTTTCTGACCAAAAAAAAAAAAAAAAAAAAGGGAAAGAAAGGATCACAATATTTTTTGCTTTTCCTTTTTCTTTGAAAAGGACAAGTGCTACAACTTCTGTTTGTTGTTGTTGCTGTTTTGCTTTGGTTTTGGTGTTGTTTTACATTCTTGCTGGCACTATTCTATATGTAAAGTATTTCACCGAGACAAAAAGGAGTAAAGGCTCACCCCACTACTCTCAGGCCAGGTGCCAGTTACTTCATAAACTGGTATGGTAATATTTGCATACTTGACAGAGTCAAACACACCATACAATGCTAACATTCTCTGTGATCTTCAATCCAGGCTTTCCGCTTCTTTTAAACAACTACTTTTTAATGGTCTCCATCTATTGCCAAGAGACTGTCCTTTGACAAGGGATGATACCTATACTTTTCTGTGTGCAAAGGGGTGAATATTTAGAATGTAGTTTGAAATCATGCTCTTTTCATAAAGTGGAGGTTCTAGGTTCTCCTTCTAGATCAATGACATTGTTGGCCCCAGAAATTTGGCCAGGTTTTCAGTACCAGGCATGGCCAGGTTTCCCTCATGTTGACTGGGCCTTGAGACCAATCATAAGATTGACTGTTTACTACCAAGCTATGCATGCCGCTATTTCATCCTTAGGGATATTGTGTCATGCCAGTGATTGTTTTAGTTAATGGATAACCGACAAGACTGTCTAAACAAGACTTGAATAAAGTTGACAGTAACAGACATGCTAACAGGGAAGGGAGAAATCTTGTGGTCCTCCAACCCTGGATCAAGAAATTTGGGCATCTAAGGAATGCTGAGAATCTGAGAAGTAGTGCCCCAGGAAGATTGCCCCTCATTGGTTAGGCAATTGGGAGGAATTGGAGGAAGGAAAGGAAAGGGGAAAATGTTGTAATTATATTTTAAGTTCAAAGATAAAAATTTACATATATATATGTATATATATATATATGTGTGTGTGTTTATATATACATATGTACATATATACATAATATCCCTAACCTAATCTACAGAACTTCAGAATAAAACTTGGCCTAATGTCATCCATGCTACTCCCTTGTTTTCCAACACTGTTGCTTATCTGAATGCACAGACTGCTGTAATGGGTAGAATTAAATATATTTAACAGTTCATGTGGTTAATATTGGATGACTGTCCTATTGCTACTGTAACAAAAGACTATAGACTTGATGGCTTGAAAAGCAACAATGATTTGATTATCTGATAAGGGATGAGCCCTCTTCAGTAATAGCTGGAGCCCTTTTCCAGCTATCAGAGCTACATATTTCCTGCATTCATTGGCTCATGGCCCTTTTCTTCAAAGATGGCAGACTTGCTTCTTGCTTTAAGTATCACATTGCCCTCTTCTGCTCTTTGTGTGGCCCAATCTCTCTTGATCTCCCCTTTGTAAGGGAGCTGCAGTTGTACTTCACAGCCACCCACACAACACTGTTTATTTTCTTCCTTTCAGGGTCTTTGATATAATCACACTGACAACATCCACTTTACCCTCAGATGCTAATATTTTCAAATTCTGATACTTAAGATTTCAGGGTCATTATCCATCCTGCCATTCAGTATTTTCAGTACATCCACTACAGACATGCTGTACTTTACTGTCCTCCTTTTAACGCATAAATAATTGGCTGTTTCTGGACATTTGGAACATTATGATGGTGGTATTGGCAGGTTTGTAGGCACCCGTTAAGGTTCTAGGTTCTTCTAAACTGGACATTTGAATCGGCCTGAGTCACATATGTGGTATCAAGCCCAGTATGGTAGCTTTAAAACAGAAAAGAATTTAAGGACTAATAAGCTTAAAAAACTAGAAAGAGAGTTTGTGCTTAATGAGTACATTTTAATACAGACTAAAGCAAGAGAAGGAGGAAGAGAAAGAGAAAGAGAAAGAGAAAGAGAAAGAGAAAGAGAAACAGAGATACCATAAGGAAATACCAGATGTACCTGGAAGCACTGGAGTAAGGGTTCTTACAGAGGAGTATCAGAAAGTAGGTTCTACACAAAAATGAGTACTCTCTCTTCAAAGGAGAGTGGCAAGGCATTGGCTTTTGTAATAACTATGGGTAGAACTTTGCTGGATTTTGATGGTACTATCTTCCAGGTTGCTAAGGAACTAAATGAGATGATTTGGTGGTTTCTGTAGGGGTACATGGTAGAAATACAATCAGTAGATCCCCAAGATGCAGGAATATCACATATCCTACTGCTAACAAATTTACCATTCCTGTTGAGAGTCTCACAAGATGCCTGGAGAAAGCCATGTGGTTTGTCCAAAGTCATGTACCTTCACACTTTCACACCTTCATTCTTAGTTTATCATAAAATACCTATATATGAAAAGAATATTATTTAAGTTAGTAATCTTCACAGAAATATTGACTGTGCTGGATGGGATTCATGTCTCTCAGCTGGTGAAGATCTTCAATGAGAATCCAGGATAAAGATTTCTCTTCCATTCTTATGTCTTCCATTCCTTGTCTTCCTCTTCTGTCTTGAGAGATCATATTAATAAAGGATGTGCCTCCAAGGAGAGAAATGGTAAATGGACAAATGGAGTTTAGTAGTTCGAATGGGCCCCCTGTACAAAGGATGGAGACCTTGATGCCAAAAATGACTCATTCGAAAAATGTGGGTTTTCTCCTGCAGGCCCTGTCTGTTGCAGCTAGCTCTACATACAACATCATTTATCATGTGTCATTAACATCTCAAATCTTGGTTTGTGATTTAAAATTATAATGTCATAGGTCACCTTCAGATGCCCTTGTTTGCCCAGTACCTGCACCAATGGAGGCCAGTGGACACAGTGGTCTCAGTGGCCTTCCAGTCTTCTTGTTTGACAATTTTTCTTTTTTAAAATTTTCTTTCTTTCTTTTTTATTCCATTCACTACATTTGCATCATTTTGTAAGGCCTTCCAGACTTCACTCTCCACTCTACTCTCCTATCTCAGTGGTGTAGTTGGGAGATACATTTTTGTTCAGAGAGAGCAAGGCTACCTTTCAAGAACCTTCAAAACACCCTACTTAAGTAGCTACCAGAAAGTAGCTGGGGTATGCTAAAAGAATGGAAACAGATGGTGCTTGATATTTACTAAAACACATAAAGGAAATATTTAGCATTTATAAAAAGGGTGACAGAAAAAAGCTATCTTTGTGTTAGAAGATGGCATAACTGCTGATCTAAAATTTAAACTGTGTAAGAGAGAAAAGGGAAGGTGTAGAAGTTGAGCCAAATACCCAGAACTCTCTAGTCTTTAAAATGAGAAACATGAAAATGCTCTGTTTGAACAGCACAAGTACATATTTTTGAGATCCATAAAGCAAGGAATTTATTGACTACTGTGGAGATTGCAAGTACAAACCTACACAGGACAACAGACAGACTAACTCTCTGAAGTGCTGAGAAATGCTGCACTGATATTATTATTATTTGAAAATATTAGAATTTTATGAACCTCCCCGTATGGCTTCAAGCCACCAGGATCCAGGCACCTCTAACACCCTCATCTCTTCTGCTGAAGAATGAAGAATTCAGCCTTCCCAGTGACAGGCTGCTTAGGGAGCTTTCCCTTTCCCAGAACTTTGCATGAGGCCAGTTGCACTACATCAGCATTGGGAGCAGCCCCAGTCTTTTTTTTCTTTTTTGTAGCATTAACCAGTATCTGTTCACTGACTGTTGTCCACAATTCTTCCAGCTTGACAGTTGGATTCTGATTTCTCTTTAAGTGCTAGGGGTTCATACTTAATTTCCCAAAGTGACCCAAATGGTAGGTGTTGAAGTTGATGCTATGATGATGCATGCCTCCAGCATTCCCCTGGACTCATGGGTGCTTTTGTTGCTTACTGATGTGGCAGTGGCCATCACTTGTGTGGCCCAGGTGTTGCAAGGTCTGCCTCAGACCACATGGCATGATGGCAGTCAAAAGGAAAACAAAACCCTGTATTTTTGGTTCATGAGTTATAGAATGACATAGAGCTAGCTGCTACCGGTTACAGTTGTATTGATATGTAACTTTATTTACTACAGTAAATGAAACATCTGACTCTAATGACACACATATTTCAATTGAAATGTACTATTTGGTGAACTTCAAGGTAGCTAAATGTTTTGTTACTGAAACCTCAGAGTCTATACTTAATTAGATGAATCCAAGTTAACAGAGTGGGAAGGGTATTACTATATGCTTTTAACATGTATCTTATATAAAATTATTGTGAGACTCCTGGGAAACACAGTCTCACAGCACACTATCCATCTCTCTGGTTCTTATCATCTTTCTGTCATCTCTTATGCAAGGATCTCTGAGCCTTATGTGTACGAGTTATATTGTAGATGTATCTTTTGGCACTGTGCTCCACAGCTCTGCATTCTGATTGGTTGTGGTTTCTGTAATGGTCTTTGTCCACTGCAAAAAGGGGTTTTCTTGATGCAGCAGTCAGGACTACACTGATCTGTGTCTATAAAGGTGAATAGTTAGAACATTGTTAGGGATTATGTGGGTTTAGTAAAATAACAGTAGTAGGTTCTTCTCTAAGATCTGTGACTTCATTAGCCCTGGGTAATTGGCTACATTTCTGGTACCAGCCACAATTGCCCTTCTGTTGAGTTGGTATTAAGTCCAATTACACAGCTGTTGATTATGGCCAACATAAGCATGCCACTACTGAACCCTCAGGATTATTATGCCACATTGCTATTTAAAAAGGTCCTTAAAAAGGACCAGCATGGCATAACAATAGTTGCCATAGCTGGGTAGGACTGTTGGTGGCTACCCTCTGAAACCTTGCATGGGACTTTCTGGTACCATGAAAGTAAGTCCTCAGAAAGGAGGCATTCAGGTCAGTTCCAACTCAAGCACCTCTGGGCCTGTGTCTGAAGTGCATGGTGTCTCCAACAATAGGGAGCCATTTAAGACCTTCCACCTCTGGGGTGAGAATGGGCAACCAAGCGCAATAGCAGTAGCATGTACTATTTGGGGGGCTCTTGGACAACCCTGGCCAACAACTCAAAAGAGAGCTCCTCGACATTTTTGTTAGATAGTGGTTGGCTCTTGAAGGGAGCATTTTTTTCAGCACAGATGAGAAATTTAATTTAAACTATGTATGCATGTGCATTTATGTACCAACTTACATGCCTTATTGGTATTTTTAGGCATAGTTTCTTAGGACTTTTTCAGACATCTTTACTGTTTTCCCTCTTGTCCTCTTCTGTTGTATTTGTCTCCCCGCCTCCTCCCTAATTAGATACATCCTGCCTTTTCAATTTCCCCAATCAGATCATTTGTACCCTGCAATTCTCTCTCCTCTTTATTGCTTCCTCACCCCCACACCATAGCAATGGTCTCTTTTTGCTTTCCTGGTTGACATATTGAGTGACACTCCATTGAAGCAAACTTATCTCTCATTTCCCATTAGGTAGCAATTTCAAATAGTTCCTCCATGACAGGCGGAACTTTCTAAACTTTCCATTTTGGTGCTGGGATTTGGCTTGGCTTCAATCTGTGTAGGTCTTCTGCATGCTGGCACAGTCTCTGGTAGTTCATTAGTGTATGGACTTCCTGTTTGGATATCACCATTGTATAAAGCAAGCCCCACTTCTAAGCCAGATAAAAGAAACCAGCTTCCAACTCCCTGACCATCCACCCCTTGCCTAATCCCTATGGTGACCTTGCATATGATGAAGTTCCCGCAATGTAATCTGGTTTCTTCAATCTATTAATTCAAATATGCTGCACAAAAATACTTCAAATGTGAATTGTTAAAATTATAAAATTCCCATTTAAAATTCCTATGTCAATATTTGAGGCAACAATACATTATTCTTTGATGTTTCTTTTGTTGGATCTAACTTAGCAGATGTAACAATTAAGTATATGATAGGATTAAATGAAACATGAGTATCAATATTTCAACCCTCATCAGATGGCAAGGTTTGGTGTAACTCTAATAGAAATTTTAAGTTTCGTATCAGTGTGTTTCCCAGTAAAACTGATGTATCTGTGTGGGATTCATCAAGAATGTAGGATGAGTAATGAGTATGATTTATTCTTTGAAGCAGATGACGTTAGCTGGAGACAATGTAAGAAGAAACAGCTTAAAGTTAAAAAAAGAAAAGAATATTCTATTGCTTTCTAGCTATTCCACTAAAAGCTCAAAGGGTATAGACCATACAGTATAAAAGCAGAATTTTGTATCTTTGGATATCATCCTATAATAAATGGTGTAAACTTTCCATGTTGTTTTGCCATTTAAGCTTTAAGGAAAATATGTTAAAAAAATAGGATGACTTTGAGTTCTAGTCTTCTTTAATATTGCATAGAGTATGGACAAGGTTTTCTGATGCACTTGGTGTGAAAATGATACTGGACAATTTTAACATTCATGGCTGACTTTAGGGAAGCAAATCAGAAATGTGTCATCTATGCTGCAAGGATTTTAAAGGACTTTGCTTTCCTTTAGTATCCCAAAGCATTTCTTCTTGTCTAGAGCAGTTTGGCTTGACTCAGTAAGCTTGTGTCAAAACAAACTGGGACAAACTTTATATCCCTGGAGGAAAGTGCTTCATTTAGAGTGTTGCACAAAGCACAGTTAATTCTCTGGCTCCTGCAGCTCCCTGGCTCCTCGACAAAGGCACTTTTTTATCATTACGATAATTAGATGAAGTCGATAGGTGCTCCACTCATCTTCATCCTTCCTTTCCTTTTCATATATTCTTCACAGACATCCAATCAAAAATAACGTATTGGTTTCATAGAATATGAATCATGTTCTTATTTCCAAATCCCTACTTCCTTTCTTTTTAAAAAATTGTTACCATTATTCTTTTTAATATTTAGTGTGTGTGTGTGTGTGTAGAGGAGGGTATGGGCATATGTAGAGGTCAAAGACAACCTTCAGGAGTCCATTTTCTCCTTCTACCATCTGGTGGATGGAGCTCAGATTCTTAGTGGTGAGCATCTTTATGATCCATCCTGCTGGCTCCTGACTCCCTGGCCCTGGCCCCAGAACCCTTTAACATGATCATTCTGGTTATCTACCGCATGTGTGGCAGGGGGCTCATGAAGTTCCACCTTTAGCTGAGAAGTAGTTGGAAATTGATGGCTATTGGGGATAAGGAGAGTCAAGGTTTTTTATTTTGTTTTGTTTTGTTTTTAATACAGACCCTGATAGGTTGCCCGTGTCCCAAGAGCTTGCTTTTTAAACCATACCTAGAAGTGTACAAATTGAAGAAATTTTGAAATAATTAGATATATAGATTAACCATAACAGATTTAAGTTTCAATATGAAAACTGTTTGAAATCGATAATACAAACAGAACACACTTTTATAAATATGCTTTAAGTACTTTGTAGGTTTTCACTTGAAAGAAAACAGTGACCTAAACATGATATCCTAATCTTTATTTGTCACACCAAAGCACCAATAAAATAAGGAAAGATAATTTCCCCCACAATGCTAGTCAGAATTAGAGTTCTGTGCTGAATAAATTCTTCAGAGCCTGTCATTGCTTTGGTGGCTAGTCTCAATTAGACTAACCATAATGATAATTGTTATCATTAAAATCCATTCTTCTTATTTAATAATCAGGTGACTATCTACAGAAGCCGTATAGGTGGTCTGCAAAAAAAAAAGTTTATCATAGTACTGATGAAGGGACTTCTGCTTCAGTCTACAGAGTGGCATAAGGCGGGTGAAGACAGGAGGAAATCAAGCCAGAGAGAAAAAAAAATATGATTTAAAGAATTATGAAATGCTTTTTAATTATCTTTCTGAAAAACATGTTATTACTGACTAAACATGTAAGTATAGTGGTCAAAATTGAAACTATGTTGTTCTGAAGTTGAGCTCTGTGTTTAGCAGCTAGTATAAGTGGTTCATTTGAATGCAAAACTCCTGCTCATGAACCAGGATTTCCCCCTCATATGACCATTTCATTTCATAATTGAACATGGCTTTGGGTCCTGCATGTGGAGCAAATGTGAGCATTTTCCTTGTGGTCTCCCTTGTGCCTCATATTATCCATGCGAGGCATGCAGTAAAGGTCCAAAACACACAGCTGAATGATCACATCAGCTGTGTTTTATATCCATAAATACCACAGGACAAACTGTATCTCACATCTTATGCTCAATGTGGCTAATTGAGTTCAAAATAGACTCACGAATCATAGCTGAAATACATTTATTTCCCAAGTAAGAGATAAAGCCAAAGTTTGATAGTCTTGTCCTATTTTTTCTTGAAATTTATTTGGGTGACAAGAAATAAGTCCCTCAGACTTACTTTATTTGTGAAGAGCTTTTAAGATGGCAGAGGTTGATCCCCCCACCATCCCTCCTATCTCTGAAAAAAATGCAAGAGTTAAAGTTACTATAGAAATGTGATTTGAGGGAAGACTCAGACTCATAAATTGATGGGAACAAGTCACCAATAAAAATAGGCTCAGATTAAGCTGTAGTGTATCTTCGTGTTAATGGAAATGCAAGTAAAATGATGACAACTGAAAAGACTTTTGTATTGCCATGTGGGACATTCTACTATGGTCCTCATCCATATAGAACATCAGAATTTTATTTCTCCTACAAGTTCCTGGTGTTTGCTTAGTAAATCTCTTCTCTCAGGATTTAGGTTTTAAAGCAGTTGTTTTAATTACTTGTTTTCTAATCTGTTTGCTCTACTTTGAGTCCTTTTGTCATTAATTAAATATATCTACACTTTTCAATTCCTAAAATATTCTACCTGGGAAGTTATCTTCCTTCTCTAGACACATAATAAAAGAACTTGCCTCATTTTCCCTGCAAAACAATATTGAGTGCTGAGGTTTGATGTATTGTTTTCTTCTGCTCCATTGCCTAATAATATGATAAACTTCTTCCAGCCTTGAGATAAGATGGAAGAAAAATGAAAGGTCTAGAAACATGAGAACACTTGGGAGTATAAAAAGCCATGTCAGAATTTTGGATTTTGAAACACAGACTGAAAGGGCTTAGCTCTGTTGGAGAACAGAGTAAAATAAATAGTGTTCAAGGGAAATACAGAAACACTGTGAAATATGTGCCCTGGCTCCTAGGGATGATGCTTTCTGAATTTGAGGAACTTGACAAGTTTAACCTCTTCTCCTATCAAGAGCATCAGCAGGGTCAGTCTTGACAGAAGCATCCTGTCTTCTTTCTGGTTTTGTTTCCTTAAAATATCTTCCATTGGCACAGATGAAAATATTCTAAAAAACCAGACTAAGAAGACTCTGTCTGTCCATCAACACTTTTCCTGAACACCTAATATGTCACCTTGCGCATACTTGAAATAAAATTCTCCACCTCTGGGAGGTATACTCTAGAAATTTCACACATATTTGCTTTTCGTATTTAGAAAGGTCCAAAGTAGTGGGCCTTGTTCATGTACAAAATAATCCAAAACTCATCAATACTCTTGGGGATACAAAATACTTTCTTTTGTTTTCTTGTGCTATGCATTATCAAAATCTTATTTTTAGTCCTCTCTCACTTTTAATTTTACCAGTTTTCCCCTTTCATATTTTAAATTTTACTTGTTTGTTCTCAGAGTTAGCCACTGACTTCCTTTCCTCTGCACTTGCCTCTTGGATATTCACCCTTCTCAGTCACACATTGGAATGTAATATAAGAGAGAAGAATAAAATAGACAGCATTAAAAGATGCATAGTAGAAATATAAAGTTAATGTCTGATATTAGTCTGTACCTGGATTTTTTGTCTAGTGAGATAAGAAATATAAATTAAAAAAAGTAACATTGTGATTCTCATTGATCTAGCCATGGTATTAACTAAATATTAGCAAACACACACACACACACACACACACACACAGAGAGAGAGAGAGAGAGAGAGAGAGAGAGAGAGAGAGAGAGAATAAGAACAGAGAAGTCAGTGGGAAAACACTGTGAAGTGATAAGGAAATCCAGAGATGTTGCACATGCTGGAGCCACCAAGCCACCACCAGGACATAGAAGATTAGAAACTTCTTTTCAGTATACAATAGAAATGTGGACACATTTAAATAGAAACTACCAAGTCCAAAAAGATAGAAATGAAGCACTTAAGGATAAATCTGACAAAATATGAAAAGCATTCATGGCCAAAGTTCCAAATAATAATGAGAACAGCTGAAGAAGGAATGACAGTGATGAGCTTGGCTCTGACCATTTACCTGAAAACTTTGTAAGATGTCAGGTCTTCCCAAACCTCCATATAGAGTCAACTCAAAAATAAGCATACTAATTTTATTGACATTGACAATTCTATCCTAAAATTTAAATTTACAAATGCAGAAAATCCAAATTTGTTAAATAAATATTCTGGAAAGCAGAGATAGTTATATATATTGGGTTTTTGGCCAGCTAGACTAAAGTATTTGGAGAGTTCCAGATCAATGAGAAACTATCTCCAAAAATGGTAGAAAACCACAGAGAAATAATATTCAAGGTTACCCTCTAATAGCAACACAAACCTCAATACACACACACACACACACACAGACACACAGACACAGACACACACACACACACACACACACACACACACACACAA